>NC_056743.1:992148460-992283460 GCF_019279795.1 Protopterus annectens
GATGCAAAACACTGAGGGGCATGCAGGCTGACATGTTAGAATTTTCTGTGCATGTGACAAATGCATGTAAGACTGTGGTCCTGAAAGGAATCCTTCCTTCACCAAGAATTATGCCTAGCTTCGAAGAATATATAATTGGCTTCAACAATTGGCTGAATACCTGGAGTTATTCTAGAGAGACTCAGTACGTGTCAGCATGGACTGAAATGACTGATAGTCCAACTTGCTTTGCAAGAGATGCCCTGCAAACCTTGTTCAAAGTCTTCCACTTACCAGCTAAAGCCTTTACTATTCCCATAGTGCTTTTTTTAGGTACAGTCCAGTTAATGAACATTCCATCATAACAAATTCATCAAACCCCAATATGGACCAGCTTAAGGTGGTTTGTCTTAATGCCAGAAGTCTCAGTAACAAATGGCATAATCTTGAGGCTCTCCTGCATCTGGAACAGGTTGATATTTGTGTAACTACTGAGACTTGCATAATTAAAGCTGCCGTGGTACAGCGGTAGCATTGTTGCCTCACAGCAAGAGGTTCTCCTGTTTGATTCTCAGCTGGAGTGACTTCTGTGTGGAGTCTGCATGTCCTCCCTGCGGTTGAGTGGCCTCTGAAAGACATGCATGAATGGGTGTGCCTTCGCTGAAGGTTGGGCATCGGGCTGGCAACTCGGCACCATAAAAATCTACTGCCAATCATTAGCGGACTGGAGTTCCGCTGTGACGACCCCTAACCGGGAAAAGCCAAAAAGAAAAACAACAACTGAGACTTGCTATAAAAGTAAAGAAAACACTCTCAAAATATTTGGGTTTTGTGCCTATTATGCCTTCAGACCTGATGGTAACTGCGATGCTGTTTCCATATTTCCCAGGGATAATATTACCTCCAGACAGATTCCCACAGACCCGCAAACAGAACTCAAAAGAACTCCAGAACACCATAAATGAGACATACTAGCAACTTATATCCTGATACAGAACACCCTCCATGTGCCCAGATGATCATGCTAGATTCATGAAAGTATTAGAAAAATTCCCTGATAACAAGAACTCCATTAATTTAACTCTGTAATTAACTGGAGTACCTACACCTCTTTGCTCTAGTACTTAAACATTTTCTGGAACAGATAGCTAATAAACCCATCAGAAGTTAGAATATTCTAGATGTGGTCTTCAGGTATATAGTCTCTTCATTCTTTATTCACTGGTGTCTTCCTCCCCCATAAGTAGGACCATAACCTTGTGACAGTTGCGTTCAATGTCTCAAAAGTGTTTGAAGCCAACATATGGACTTAAAATGGGGAAACCTCATACAATTATATAACAAAATTGCAAAATTTACTTATGAGAGCACCTACTCAGATATTGACACAGTAGTCAGTTTTATAAAGAGTTTTACACCCATTAAGACAAACACATAGAATTAGCAGTGCCAAGCAGCGCAAAAGAGCAAAATATAATGAGAAATTCAAAAACAAACCACCTTGGTGGTCCACCAGTATAAATAAACTTTACATCAACAGAACATTTCATAAAATTATACAGCAGATCCAAAACTCCTCATAGCTAGGATACTGTAACAAGTATTACCAGGAAACTGAAAAATACTATTACGACTAGTAAAGCATATCATTTAGGCTAGCTTTTGAAGTTAAGGATGAGTACAAGTCCTTTTTTAGCTATGTTAGGAAACAAAGGAACAATACTCAAAAATCATCCTAAATTCGATAACCCACTCTGACGCAAAAGACATTGCTAATGTGCTAGCAAACAAGGTTAGTGCAAACATCACCCTCAAAACATCTATCCAGACTTTCCATATTCTGAAATCTCTTACACTCCATATTATCATCAATGAGCATATTCTATATGGTGTTATCTAACACTAGAATTATTTCCTCCATGGGACTGACACCATGCCTGGATGTTTAATAAATAGCACCTAACATGCCCTCACAAAACCTCTCCTCAAACTATTTAACCTAAGCTTAGACACATGATTTGTTTCCAAATTATGGCACTCTGCGGTGTTGTTTCTGCTTTACACATGTGGCCACACCACAGACTGTGATAATCCTTTGGAGCTGCCACTGACCTGCTGTCACTGTGAGATGACCTTGTAATTCTACATTTATGATTTGCAGTCTTACATTGTTTTTTTATTCTTTTACTCTTATTTATTTCAGTTTGCTTTAGCTTAACTTTGTTTTGCTTTGCATTTGTTGTATTTTAAATTTGTTTTTATCTTGGAGTTTTAAAAGTATTTAGGGTAAGTTGGGAAATGCAGTTGGCTCTAGTGTTCATATTTTTCCTCTACACTGTTGTGCAAATCTGCACGTCCAATGGCACAACTTTGCATTACATTAAACCAAGAAGAAGAAGCATTGCTCTAGGCATTTGTACTTGAAAACTGCTTAGCTGTAGCTGCTTTTATGGGTGTACATTGTAGAGCTTGTGACTCTGATTATGATACAAGTGACCTGGACATGAGGTGTGGACTGCATTTTAGCTGCTGACAGGGAGGGGGAGGGCTTAGTGTCAGAAGGCCATCCCTCATATGTTGAGGTGGGAGGGGAGGCATACATCACAGACGTGTTCTTTGATGGAGACCAGAAGATTAGTCTGGGTGAGACACCTCCCTATGGGATGATGTTGTGTGCCATGTTATGAGTGATGTTTTCTATAGCTACTGATTGAATTGGTTTCCAGTTTGCACAGCTTTTGAAGTGGTTTCTGTGCTGTTAAGTTGGTTAATAAGTGTTGCTGCATTTATTTGCAGTGCTGTAGTCACTTTTCAAACTTGGAGCAAACATCTTCTTTGTTAAGCTGTGTGAGTCACTTAGAGCTTATGGTGGTTAAGCCTGGTGAGAGTGGGGGTAATTGTTGCATTAGTGGGAAGATAAACACTATTGCTTAGAACTTTAGATGTTTTTCATTGGCTCTTTCATTTTCCCTGTTAATTTATTTTGCACAAACATTCCGCCATTGTTGTCTTGGCCTAAGACTCTTGGAAGCTGAAGTTCCTGTGCACAAGTTCTGCAACTTAATTCCTATTTGTGAAGTCACCCGACTGAATTATTAACTGCTGTAGTGATACACTTGTTAAATTTACTATTTTTCCCCCATTTGAATTGCTTGTAACTTAGATACTTTTACAGTAAAGTTTGGGTCAAATGTGTGAGCAGTCCGAGAGATAGTACTACTTATTTTGTAGGCCAGGATAAGCTGTAGTTGTTGCTAGCAAGCTAGCATTACTTTCAGAAGCCTAAAGCTCTTTTAGTTTAATTCTTTGATTTTTTTTTTGCTCAGTTATATTGTGCTGAGCTGTGCTTTGGGCAGTGCTGCACAAGACAGCTACAGGCACTAAAACTGAAGTTTCATTGTTAACAAGACTGGCTAGAACCATACTGAACCAAGTTAAAGTGCTTTAGTTGTTTCTACCATAGTTAGAACCCTGCAAATATTTATTTATGATACTGCAAATATTTTATTATACTAATATTTATTATACTGTACTATGCAGATATACTGATTCAAGTCAAATACTGTAAAAAAATAAGTGTTGTATCTCATACTTCTATACTCTTGGACTAAATAGAAGGTCAGCCAGCTTGTCTTCTGCCAGTTGTCAGCCTTATAGCACTTGGTGTACACAGACAATGTAGCAATTGCCTAATGCTCACAGAAAATTAACTATTACTTACCTCATCATAAACTATCTGTGAGAGATGCAAATAAGATAGAGGCATCACTGTCACATATGAGCACAGTCTGGGAGCACCATACACGTTCACAACACTCCACACAAATACTTGGAAATTTATCAGACACTGAGGATGTAAAATAGTCATAGTCAAAGTCTCCAAGATCAAACAAAATTAGGACTCAGAGGATATCAAACAACATAACATGTACGACTACATCCATAGCTGAGAGTCACCATAAAAAACTTCCCCAACCTAGTAGAAATAAACCCTCTACTAACAAAAATGTACTGGTAATGGATGACTCCATGGTCAAGCACACAAACTACTCTTACAAGGCTGGACAAAAATAAGGCAATGTGAGTCATCATTCAGGTGCCAAGATCTTTGATGTTTCAAGGGCCCACAAAACCCTCAAACCAAGCAAGTATGAATATAACATAGTGGTGGTCCATAAGAGTGTAAATGCCCTGACTTGCAAAACCTAAGGGATATGCAGTAAAACATTTATGAGCTCTCCATGCATGTCACAGAGGCAGGAAAGACCCTTCTATTGAGCAGAATCCTTTCTTCTCCAGAATGATGCCAAGGTACAAAGAAGAGATGACTGGTTTTAATAACAGAATGAATAAATAGTGTTATTCGAGCCACTCTGGTGAAGTAGAGGGACAAAGCACTGACTACAGCCCAGACAACCAATATCCAATTAATGTTTCAGGCAACTAATAGAGCAGCAGGAGAAGGATGGGGCATGCTCATCAAGGGTGAGGAGGGCATTCAGTGATGATTTTCCATAAGGGGAGGTTTGGTCCAAAGAGGGAAGTTGCCCCAGATGTAGTCAAGGGAGTGTGGGTGGGCAGGGAAAGGGAGTGGGTGAAGCATATAAAAGAAAACTCTTGACAGATAGAAACACAGATGGCAGAGCCCCAATGACTCCCATAGGATCCACAACCAGGCACAGAAATGCCAGAGCAGTTCTGAAGAAAGGAAGATGGCTGGTAGATGAGGCATGTACGTGGGGCAATGGGGGCTGGTCTGGTAAGATGAGGTCCATGGATACCAAAAAAGAGTGTCATTCAAAAGTGATTCAGTTTGTGTCTGCTTGGAGTGAGTTGCTGCACAGCCCTACTTGCTTCACCAAGGTTGGCTTATATATCTTATTCCAAGACTTCAGCATAATTGTTAAAGTCCTTGCTGCCCCCATAGTGCCTTTTTAGGTGGAGCCCAGATAGTAGATCTTCCAACTTAAAAGCAAAATAAATCAAGAGCTGGACAATATCAAGGTAGCATCACTCAACAGTAGGAGTCTAAATAACAAACTGCCTGACAATAATGCCCTTCTGCATTTAGAGCACATTCATTTTTGCATAATTGCTGAAACTTGGTTTAAAAGTACAGAAAGCACTCCCTCTATATCAGGATTTTGTACCTGCCATGCCTTTAGACCTGATAGAAATTGTGATGGTGTACCCATATTTTTTAAAGACCACATTATCTCATAGTAGATTCCTAGAGACCCACAAACCAAATTTATTGAGATGCATATCACACTATATAAAACCAATTATCAGATCTTGGCATGTTACAGGACTCCCATGATGCCCCCTGAAAACCAAATCCAATTCCTAAATATACTGGATGAAATTTAAATACACAACTTCATCATCCCGGGAGACTTTAACTACCCATCAATAAACTGGGATACCTGTACCTCAAATATAGGTTATGCCCCAAACTCCCTTGATTTTATAAACAAGAACTCTCTGGACTAAATAATCAAAGAAATGGCTAGAGGACAAAATGTTCTTCACCTGGTTGTTACAGATATAGCATCTATATACACTATCCCACTGATATAGCCTTCTCCACTTAAGTCTGACCACAACAAATTCATAACTTTCTCCTTCAAAATTCCCAAGCCATCAGATGTAAATATCACAGTATTCAAATACTTCAAATATACTAACCTCCTACAATTCTATAATGTAGTCTCAAAATTCAAATATAATTGTAACCTCCAAAATGTTGGCATGGCCAGTGTTTATGCAAATAAAATTTATGCTTACCTATATAAATATATTAACCTGACAGTCCCTACCAGAACAAGACAAAATGGGAAGTTCAAGAGCAAATGACCCGGATGGTCTGCATGCACAAATAAACAATACAATACAAGAAAAATGCTTCTCAGAATATACAGCAAAACTAAAGACCCACAAATAAAGGTGAACATCAAAAATCTATTGAAGATACTGAAAAATACCATCAGGAAAACAAAGGCATCCCATGAATTTAGACTAGCATTGGAAGCTAAGGATCTTTACTGACATCAGGAAATTAAGAAATAAGACCCAACATTGCTCTAAACTTATTCAAAATGGCATCATCTACTCGGATCCAACAGATATTGCAAATAACTAACAAATCCAGTGCAAATTTCACTCCAGAGATGAGTATGCAAAACCCACACATTCCAAAGGCTCTCATATCCCCTAATGTCACAAAAAGGTACATACCATGGGACCTGCTAACAAAGCCGTCTACATGCTGAATAATGCTAAATATGCATTAGTAGACTTGCTCCTACACCTATTCAACCTGACCTTAGCCACTGGCTTTGTCCTCGCATTATGATCACAGCAGTTGTGATGCCACTTCATGAAGTAGTACCATCATAGACATTGGAAATTACAGCTTGATGAGC
The DNA here is from genome assembly GCF_019279795.1 of Protopterus annectens. NCBI lineage: Eukaryota > Metazoa > Chordata > Ceratodontiformes > Protopteridae > Protopterus > Protopterus annectens. The sequence goes on from NC_056743.1 coordinate 992,154,865, forward strand.
TTTATCTGCAAGGCCATGGGATGGGTCATAACTGACCTAATAAACTAAACGTTTAAAAATCTTATAAGACTTTACCCCCCAGCAGTTCAGTTTTGCTAAGGGTAGATCCTATCTAATGAATATGGCAAACTTCTTTGAGAGTATCACAAACTGTGGACAGGGGTTATATTGTCCATACAGCATATCTTGACCTTGTCAGAACATTTGAAACCATATCACATGTTAACTTAATTAACACATTAAATGTTTAAACTGATCCTTTTTGTAGTTAGGTGGAAAGCAAATGGGCTGACAGACAGAACCCACACAGTGAGAGATTTGCATCCTTAAAAAGCATTTAGGTAACTAGTGAAGACCCTCAGGGATCCATACTAGGACTGCTGCAATTTGGCACATATTGATGATCTACAGGAATTCATACATTTCTTGTATGAAACACAGGAGGGAAAAATAGTAGTTGTGGACATAAATGCACCAGAAGCAGACCGGAATAATATTGATTATACTATATATGTTCAGCAATAACAATTTTTGCTGATTGTAAACAAACCTACCAGGGGAAGGAACATACTGGACATTGTTTATGTTCCTTAGGAGATGATTGCTACTTCACGTCAAGAATTGCCACTTTTGATATGCAGTAGTCATGGAGATATAAGGTTAACTACTACTAGATAATTCTGTCAACTGAAATCTAAGCAAGTACAAAGAAGATTAATAACAGACTATATAGAAGCAAAACAGCCACGGTGTAAAACTGTTTAGAGTCATGCATTCAGTGGAGAGACTGTAGATGGGATGTGGCATTTTGAAAGGGAAATAGTTTGAATAAAAAAAATCAGGATCTAGGCACACAAGGTCAGGAGGATATATTTCCATAAGAACAAGATATCTAATTAAGATGAGAAATAAAAAAAATAAGAAATGGAAACTAGGTCAAACAATAACTTTGATGACTGAAATAAACAAACTGGGCAGGCCAATTACATGTAATATGAGACAAGATCAGGAACATTTTGAATAAAATGTATATAAAGATACTGAGCATAACAGGAAACCATTTTACAGATATATAAGATGCGATAGGTTCATAGGTAGGTACTAGGCTATCGGCCCAAGGGCCTATGTAAGCCTAGCCAACAAGGTTCCCTGGCTTACGCCACCCAAGAAAGTTATTTTCCTGTGCCACTGTCGAGCAGAGACACAGAAGTGATCCCAGGGGTGTATTTCCTATTTCCCATCCACTCATCAAGATTTTTCTTGAAGAGTGCTAATGGGAGTGGGATGTGGATATCAAGGGTAATTAGCTTATGGTGGGATCGGACCAATGAGGAGTTGACTTCAGGTGTGGAACACTGGTCACTCATGCTGGTAATGACTAGGTCTGGGATATTGTTGCCCCTGGTGGGGTGTGGATAAGTTGATCCAGGGCATTGGAGTTTATGAATTCCAGAAAGCGTTGAGCTAAGGAGTTGGTACACGAGTAGTTTTCCCAGTTAATGGTGGGGTAGTTGAAATCGCCCATTATTAGGGTGTTTGGTTGAACCGTAATATTTTCCAGTACATCAAGAAAAGAGGAGTGAGAATCCTGGGTCATGGTGGGGGATCTGTAGCAAGCTACAATTTGGAATGCAGTTTTGCCCAGAGTTAGTTCCACTTATATAACCTCGGATGCATTATGCTGAGCAACTAGCCTGGAGGTGTGGATATCCTTAATGAATATGGACACACCTCCGAGTTTGGTGTTTCGGTCCAGGTTACATGGCCGAAAAGTGTGGTATGAGTTATAGCCTGGTAGTGCAGGGGTGATCTCTAAAGCCTTGAATCAGGTCTCAGTCACTGCACAGATATCGATGTTTTCCATTTTAAGGAGTGCCTCGAGTGAGTGCATTTTGAGATTTAGACTTCTAGCATTGAGTAGCATTACCCTCAGTTTTTGCTTGCCTGTTCCTGTTATGGTGGTGAATTTGTTATTTGAATCTTGCCTAAAAAAGGCACTATAGGGGCAGCAAGAGCCTTAGCCAGTATTCGGAATCCCAGGGGATAAAGGCACATGAATCAATAAGTTATGTATAGATTCTGAAATTTATTCTCAAACAAAAGATTACAGATATGTTTACAAAATCTTATGCAAAACAGTTTGGCTCACAAAGTGGGTGATAAATTGTGCTAGTAACATTCAGGCAATTTCAGATACTGAAATTAAGTTAGATTATATTGAAAAAGAGCTATGCAAAGTGGACCCAAACAAAGCACTGGGATGAGATGGAATTAATAATACTGACCTTGGAACACTTCAGCATGAATTTACAGAACCATTATATGTTATTCACTTAGGTCATTTAAGTATGGAAAGATTCCTCAAAATTCAAGACATATACAGGATAAACCCATCTTTAAGGGGATGTGGGAAAAGACAAACCCAGTGTCATATAGACCCGTACATTTACTTTCTTTTGTGGAAGATAACAGAGAATGTTATTTTGGATAAATTATTGTCAAAACTAGAAAGGTTGGGAACTGAAAAATATATCAGTGTGCATATGTTGAAAATAGATCTGTAACTATTTGCAATAGGATGTTCTTTAAAAACATAATAACAGCTATAAATGAAAAAAAAAAGTTGTGCTGTGATGTAATTTGTACAGACTTAACTTCAGCCTTTCATAGGGTCATACACAAAACACTGATTACTAAATTAGAACAACTAGGCATTAATGAAATCTTGATAAGACAGCTGCATGACTTACAAATAAGGACATTGCAAGTACCATACAGAAGATAGACAGGTGAAATTCTAGGTTACACACAGGATGTCCCACAGGTCTCTGTCCTAGGCCTGTACTTGTTTCAGTTGTAGTTTTCATCTGATTTGTTCTATAGTTTGTGTACAGAACTTGACTGAAATTGACCGTTTGGGCACAAGAGAATAATATTTATTTATTACCATTTCCTTACCTTCAAAGTCTTCCAAGGCACATAGAAGAGACCCCGTTTTTCAGTGGAGGTCCAGGGAGAAAAGCTCCAGAGAAACAAAAATACACTGATAAATAAATCAAAAACTAAGCATATGCGATTTGTAAGACATAGATTGAAAGGTGAATATTTAGTCTACATACAGCAATTGAAACTGTGGATTCATTGAAGTACCTGGGTATATGGATACATTCAGCTCTAAGTTTTTATGATGGTATCAACCAATTGTTTAATGATAGTTATAAAACTGTAGGCTGTATAAAAATATTTATAAAGCCTAGGAAATCAGAAATGATGAAATAAATGCTTGTAAGCTGCATTAGACCCAAAGTGGAGTATGGAATAATAATATGGAAAGTTTGTAAGAAAACTAGAATGAGTACATTGGAAAGCGTACAGCAGAAATATACCAAGGGCATCCATGTATGTAAAAGTTTAAGTTATTATGAAATATTAAAATATCTGAACTTTCACAGTATCTCATATTGATAGTTAAGAGAAGACCTTATTCAGGTATTCAGTTCTTTTTTCAAAATGAGTACTTCCATTTAATGCATGTGAAATACATTGACAGACTATATCTAAAAATGTGTGTTGGATGGTTTGAGTAAATACCAAGGTCACTGTCATAGTTACAGCTGAGGAAGTAACTGCAGTGCATGAACCACAGATTACTTCCCATTTCTAAACAAATGTCTGGGCTTTAGCATTCTCATTATTGTTAATAAACTGTTCCAGACTGATCAGCAGGGGAAAATCTGAGTGCAAATGTCAAAAGACTTGCATAACTACATTTCCCTTTTAGTATAAAACCATTTTAGAAGAATTAGTGTTGCACCAGCCAGTTTCATACTGATAAGATACAAAACACATTCTAAAACCATTGCTATCTGAAAGACAATATAAATTTAGTAAAAGCACAGACCTTGACATGTTTGTCGTATGCTAAATATGGATGTTAATGATAGAAAACATCACGATTAATGCTTTGCCATATATGCTTACTGATACTTGTTTTAAAGTTTGTAGGCCGGATAATCAAAACATACAGTTAAAATAAATATAAAAGAACAATTAAAACTGCTGGAAATGCTGCACTGAGTGCAGCAGGGAAGTGTTATAGCTCTGCATATAAAACATGTCTCATATTATAGCACTGGAATATTTTTGTCAAGAGACACAGCAACAGTAACAAATTAGCAAAGCTTCTTAAATCTGGAAGTGGCAAAATTTTAAAATATGATAACAGTGCTCCTTGCTGTAATGAATGATAAAATAAACAAAAGCTGCATGCTGGAATAATTGTATTGAAACAGATGAATAGCTGTCATTTATTCATTAATGTTCTTTGAAGCTTTGACATCAATTAGTATACTTATGACTTAAATGGCTTAACAAGTAACATTTCATAATAAATGCATTTTTCTTTGAAATTTGATAATATCAACTTAATTAAATCAGTTGAATACCAACAAGTTGACAGTTTTTGTACAATTTTTTTTTTGTATTAACTGAAAATGGACTAGCGCATGAGGTAACTTTTTATAATTGCACTTTGGATTGTTAGCCCTTAGAAAAATATCTGGGTTTACGGAACTTGAATTGTTTCTGACAGTTTACCAAACCGGTCTACACACACACACACACACACACACACACACACACACACACACACACACACACACACACACACACACACACACACACACACACACACACACACACACACACACACACACACACACACACACACACACACACACACACACGCACACACATCTATCTATCTACCTATCTGTCTATCTAGGAGAACAGAAGAGTGTGTGGGGTGCGCAGGGGTCTTGACAATCACTCAGTCGACATCTTCAACTTGAAATTCACTTCACCGAAAAAATCAAAAAGCTAAAACTAAATCAAAAAAGGAAAACTGATATTTGTTAGTGACTGGCCCACAAAAGGAAAGAAAAAAAAAACTAACAAAACCAGCAGACCAAATTTGTCTGAATAGTGGTACTATTAGGGAAGTGGATTTTTGTAAGGTAATGTGCATGGTTGGGGTTAGGGGCATGCTAGCACACATGAATAAGGTGGAATTTGAAGTAGGGGCTAACTCTAACTCTAATCCTGCCCATAATCCTAACAGTACCACTACAGACGACACTTGAACACTCTGTCCATACAGTACACTCATGCACAACTGTAAAACTTTCCCTTACCTAGCCATTACTCTAACTTTAACCAAAATCACCCACACACACTCTCCCAACCCTAGTCCTTAAACCTTCAGATATTAACACACACACACTCAAAGCACATCCTAAACACACTTCCCTTCAACATTACCAAATTCAGGAAACCATATGCTTGATGACATTAACATTTTTCACAAAATGACAGCAGTTTAGAGTTTAGTCTGTTGACAAAATCAGCATTCAAGACTAAACTGCTCCCATTACATATACATAATGTATACATACATATACACACACATAGAGATATGTAGCTAGGGTGGGGCGAAGGGGGTAGCTACCAAAGGCCTAAGGTACGAGGGGGTGTGATTGGGGATTGGGAGATGCTAAGATGGTGCTGGCGTTTCTGAATTCCAGTCCAGAAATAAATGCCTACTATTCTTGCAGTCAGGACTGAACTGCTTCATAATATGTGGTGTAGCAAAAAAACAAAAGAAGGACTTGTCCTGAAGTAAGACCTTTTTACCGTTTTTTGTTTTTTCAAGTTGAAGAGCACAGACACAGATCTGGCTTTCTGGCTTGTAGTTGAGGTGAATCAGAAAAAAAAATTTGCTCTTCAACTGACAGTTGAGAAGTACAGAAATGGACCTTGTTTGCTCCTCAATGTAGTGGTCAGTGGTGTCAGATCAGATGTTGCCAAATTAGATGTATATCTATATCTATGTCTATATATGTATATATTACACACACACACACACACACACACACACACACACACACACACACATATATATATATATATATATATATATATATCAGAAACTACAACTCTTCAAACTGCAAATAATCATTAAAAAAAGATCAGACATCAAAACACCAAAATTAAACACCTTCTGGCTGTAACATGTAAAAACCAGATTCTTTTTCTTTCATTTTTTTCTGTCCCCCTCCTCGGTCAATTGACCCACTCATTCCCCATTACTATGATGAGGGTTGACTGGGAGAGGCCATCAGTTAGACAGTCATCGAGGGCAGTTTTATCTTTAGTTTATCCAACACTAACCACATATACCCAGTAATGACAAGCAATGGGCTGTCAGCAGAAGCTACCCTCTAACTTCTGTAAAGGTTGTTTCCTCCAAGCAGCCTTGCCCCTCCCTGCATATTATGAGCAGTGGTTTGTTTGGTCTTCACTAGGAAAATCTCACTGACCTGTGTGTCCCCAAGTATATGCAAACCTCTCTCTCACCCCTAGGGATAGGTCAGTGGGTCATGCCTCCACATTTCTCCCCATCCTTGCCTGATTTCTTCAGGTCTGCTAACTGAGCTCCACTTGCTTATGTTGCAGTTAGGAATTCATCCCTTTGTACCATAGGGCCAGGCCAGAAACTGGTATTTTTTGCAGGGGAGTAAGCACAGGCCACTCCCCACACCCTCTCCTACTCGAAATATTCCATCTCTGAGCTCACATAGTAGATCTCCCACGAAAGGATACCAGGCAGCACTGTGAAGTCAAGCAAACATTTTATCACTTGTGCTGTGGTTCAGTCACACACACACACACACACACACACACACACACACACACACACACACACACACACACACACACACACATAATCAAAAAGAGAAATATTCACTTGATAGAATATTTTGTATGGGTGCAAAGCATGTGCACATTAGAGTGAATACTCATATCTGTTATGTAATCCTTTAATTCAGCCATATTATATTATAGGTTCATAGGTTCATACTAGGCTATCTGCCCGAGGGCATTAGTGTAGGTAAGTAGGAATATGCAGGGAAATGAATGCTTGACTGAAAATGTGATGGTTTTGAAGATGTACCAGATTAGTATGCTCAATTGTTTGTGGGTTAAAGTTACAGCATGGGCTAGTGAAGGGATTAGATTTTGTGTTATGCTTTGGTAGTTAAATGTGTTAGTGTTGTTTAGTGGTAATGACAGGGAATGGGGTTTTAGTAATGTAATGTATAGGGTAATATTAGGCTTCGCAGACATTAATGAGATGGTGCAGGGGGGTGAAGCCCTCTGCCCACCAATATTCATATGTTCTGTGCCTAACCTAACCCTATCCCATGACCCTCACTCTCACCCTACACATTATGCTACTAAAAACTATTTCCGTAACAGTATCACTGTTCGGATGGTGTCTGTTCTGGGTTTTGTAGCTAACATTTACTAACATAGGGCTTTTTAGTGGGGGAGAAGTATTCAGTGTTTTGTGATTTACATGCGTTCTTTTAAGGTAATTGGTGACTGTATGTTCAACAATTGTTCTGTTGAGTACGTTTGGTCACTAGATTAGCAGGTCAAAGGTACCAGTGCAAGAATGTTGTAACAACAAAGATGGGAAATATGCCCTTTCCCAGATATTGTGCAATATTGTGTTGGTATGCATAAGTAGTAAGGGGGAGGTGGTGTAGGCAGTAGTTGTATGCTCTGGGTTCATTTTTAGGTGCATGCATGTCAGACTGCAAGCAATATGTGTGCTGAAAATTTTTGTCAACAAAAGGTGCTGCAATGTTTCTGTGCCTCTGTATCTGATATTTACAACCATTGGGTCTATATTAGTTCACTGCAAACACCTAATCATCGACCCTCATACAGAAAAATTCATTTCAGCGATTCACTGAATTTACTGAGGGCAAGGAAATACTTGCCCTACAGCACAAGAGACCGACAGCTAAGCAAATCAAACCCACCCAAGTGGGAGGCTTCACCCCCCCACCCCCAACTATATATACCAACTCAAGAGATCACACTACAGTGGAAAAAAAGGGCAAAGTTGTGCTGTAGGGCAAGCATTTCCTTGCCCTCTGTAAATTCAACGAATCGCTGAAACAAGTTTCGCTGTATGAGGGTAGATGATTAGGTGCTTGATGCAATGCAATTGCGGCAAACTAATATAGACCTCAGCCATTAATACAAACTGCAAATTCAAACATGTACAGTCATTAAAATATAACAGTCAGTGTATGTTATTTACAACAAGCAAAAACAGTTGACAGAGAAAGTTATTTACAATATACATTATTGTTTGTTAGCAAAAGAGAGAAATGTTGCAGTCATGTGCCCTCTCAGAGAATAAATATCTCTGAAGCCCTTATGGACTTGAAACTATACCTTTGTAAACTGAATTTATCTTTAATGTTTAATGATGTTGAAAAAAATGGTTCAACCTTTCAGAACTTCTAGTATCTTTAACCCACCCCTGCATTCCACTTTGGCTTTCTTTGAAAGGATTTGCAAACTTGATTTTCATAATATATTGTGTAAACATTTGCAGAATAAAATTACTAATATGTCTTTTGAAGTTCTTGAACTCATTGAATTTATTAAAAGCTGAAATGTGAGATTAATGAAACTGGATAAGGGGGTGGGTTAGTGCTTATGGCCTATGATGATTCTAACAGATGGATGCTTTCGTTGTTAGATGGAAAAGCATATGAACTGGCCAGTAAAAGTCAACTAAATATGGTTTATTAAGAGATTAAAATTCAGATTATGGACCTGTTTATTGATGGAAGGATAACCATAGATGAGTTCAGTTATTTTAATATTGTGTCCCCCTTGGTTCCTATGATCTTTGGGGTCCGAAAGATCCACAAGGATATTCAAAATCCCCCATTAAGACCAATAGTCGATGGGCAGGGCTCCATTACGAGTGCTTGTGCTCACTTCTTGGACAACAACTTGAAACACCTTATTGGGGAGGAAGTGTATATTTGCCATGATTCTTGGCATTTTTTAGAGAATATCAATGGCTTAGAATATAATGAAAATGACATTTTTGTTACCATTGACATTCATGATCTATATACGGGCATCCCGGATCAGACTGGTGTGTTGTTGTTTACTGAGTACTTGGGTAGAAACGGGATCCAACAAGAGAAGTTCGATCATTGTGAAGAACTGCTTGATATTATTCTTTTCAATAATTTTATTCTTTTTGAAGGGAACGTTTACTTACAAAAAAAGAAGGTGGCTATGAGGTCACCCTGTGGATCCCTTTTTGCAAATATAGTTATGTTGGAGTGGGAATTCTAGTACATGGTCAATTGCCCCTATTCCTCTCATTTTATGTTACATTTACAATATCTTGATGACAGTTTTATTTTCTGTAAAGGGGTTAGGGAAAAAAATTGCTGAATTTCTTGATTACATTAATTCGACCACTACTTTTCTTTCCTTTACACACAATAGGTGATAAAAGTATACCATATCTTCATATTTTATTAGAAGAAGATAGTAGTAGCCATATTTACATTTCAAACATCTTTTGAAAGCCCACCTATTCAAATACACTGTTATATTTTAATAGCACCCACCCATATTCACAAAAAAGAGTGGCTATTAAGAGACAACTGGTCCGAGCTGCATGGATGACCACTTTCTGAGAGAAAGACTTTTCTATACCTTTTAGATTTTGTAGATATAAAATCCTAATACGTATGTATTACGTTTTAAGAACTAGTATAAGTATATTTATTGGTATGTTTCTTTAAACACTAATCATTAAATGCACACTAATTATTGGTTTGTATATTAAAGCTGAGTGCCTTTTGATCACTGTTTGTCTGATGAAGGCTCGGTAATACTGAGCCGAAAGTGCTTACAAATAAATAGTGTTTTACCTGCTTCCTGCTCCTATTGTTTCTAGTTAAACCAGTTCGTTTTTAAAAGTTGACACAAATGCATTATGTAAGCATGATAAAAAGATTGACATATCACATGAGTTTGGATTCTTTACACAACAAATCTTGACAGAAAGCATTAGAGGTGGTGATTTTCGAAATTATACAGAGATAGTTGAAAACAAATGGATTTTGAGGTTTAAGGCACCCTAGGCTTAAAAGATAGTTTTACTATAAAGCCGGTACTTAAGGAGATACATATTAGGGTTAAGTAAAAAAAAATTCAACTTTTACTTATTTTAATAATATTTTACAATGTTTTTGTAAGAACTTCTTATAAGTTATAAAATGTTGCCATATGAATTCTTTATAAGTAAGTCTTTTATAAGTATACATTTTTAACAAATAGGTCTTTGTATTTTTTAATTAGTTTATTTAAATATCCAATTAACTTGTGGTTCAGCAGTAAGTCATGTGATGTTAAAGTACTTACATATATAAGTGAGTTCTATTGTATAGTTTGTTTTGCCTGATGAAGCACTAGTGGTGAAAGTTATGTAAACTAGCAAGAATAAAGTTGTTTTCGTGTAACAGTTATTTCAAGTGCCGTGGTGCTAGAATACTTGTTTTTGTTTCTGAATTAATAAAAGCGGTCAGCTGCAAGAGAAAAATGGGCCATTTCCTCTCTTTATTATATCAAGGGGCATTTAATTGTAATAATAACTTCACCTGTGTCACTTATGGAAGGGCAGAACAAAATCTAGCACCATTTAGAAATCCTTTTATTATAACTTTCAATCAGGATAGTGAGCTTTTACTTAATGTCCTTAATAAAAGCTGGAATATTATTAGGGAGGACAACTGTATTGGAGAAAACACTTGGGGGTAGACCCCTTGTTGTATATAAAAAGAGCATTAATTTAAAGGCTATTAGAGAGAAAATCTACTATATCTAAGGGCCCACAAGAGTTAAAAAAGTACGGAATGTGTAAGTATTGTAAGTTTATCTTGGAGGTAAGCAAACTGATATAATGGGAAAGACTTTTTTAATTAAAGACCAGTTTGATTGTGAAAGTATGGGCTTGGTTTCTATTGTACTTTGCTAGTTATGCCAATGTTTTTATGTGGGAAAATGAAGCATAGGCTCCATGACCGCATATATGAAAATGATTATAATATTCAGAAAAGTAAAAACACTAATGCTTTGGCAAAACATGTAAAAGAGTGTCAAGGGCATTTTTTTTTTATTATTTTTTTGTACCTGAAAAAGTAATTCCTAATGAATGAGGGGGTTCCTGGTCAGTGGTATTAGAAAAAAGAGAACGTTTTTTGGCACTTATATTTCAGCTTGTACTACTGGCCAGGGTTGAATGATCATTTTACTATAGCCCCTTTGTTAAAATTAAAATCCCTAAAATGATGAATGTGCTTTATATATATATATATATATATATATATATATATATATATATATATATAAATATAAAATGCTTGTGGGTATTTGGTATTTAATATATAAGTGAATTTATTTTTAAAGTGGTATGGTGATGGGAAAGTTTCAACGGATGGGTTTCAGGATCAGTTGCATGCTGTTTCTTTAATGCTGGTAATTTTTATATCATGTGGCTGCTATTAAATGTGGTTAAATACTGAGTGTTCTGCTGGTCACTTTATCTGAAGAAGTTTTACATACTGTGAAATGAAAGTGCTTGTCTAGTGATTTTGTTGCAAATACATTTTTGTTTTTTATTTTGAGCTTCTAGTAGTCATTGACATCTCTTTCTTGGATTTATTATTTTCATGTTCAAAGTATATTTACAGTCTGTGAAAAGCCATAATTAAGATGAGTGAGTGATTGTTTGAGGAGGGTCAAGATGTTGAAACTGGTAAGACAGGAAGGTTACAACAGTGTAGGTAGCTTTAAGAGTAGAAGAATGAAAGCAGGAATGTGTATACAGAAAGCAAATATGGATTAAAAACAGTGATACAGGGTAAATGAAGTTCCAAGCAAAATTTAGTGCTTAACCTATGCACAAGTGTTAGCTGTAAGAAGGCCATTGATCTTTAAAGTTAACTTGGGATATTGTTTCTAGTAGAGGAAATGTTTGGTGGCTTACATGATCAATGCTAGAAGACTTTGCATTGAGACTGATTGTAAAGATCTTTTTCTGACTACCTTCCAGACGTTTCTGAGGGAAATGATGGATTTTATATTGGTAAGGATGTACTCCCATATTTTGGGTCCATTGCATTACATTTTAGCTTTGTGAGTGGCATATGTAAGTGTGGTGTAACAATGAATTTGATTCAGGTGATGCTTCCCTGATTTATAAACATGGAACTATACCAACAGAAGTAACAAGGCTCCCTTTAACCACTGATATAAGTGCAGATGAAGAAAACACTGCAACAAAAGACAAAATGGTAACTCTGTTCAGGGAAGTGATGAAATAAGTGAAACTTCTGATGAGAATGTATTTGCAAATTTGTCTGATACTGTTTTATCAAATCATGATATCTCTGTTTTGAATAAAGGTTTGTCATTTGTACTTGCATATTTTGTTTCACTGTTTCAGACTTTTTTTTATTTGAAAACTTTTTCATATACGTAATTTAAATTTAAAATATTAGCATGCAAATTGTACTAGGAAGAATGTGACTGATGGTTCTCCTTTCTTTACTTTTAAGAAATGGGAGTTCACCCCCACTACATCCTAAATCATGCAGCTATTAGGAGGTTTGAACAAATGGTTATGACTAACGTGAGCTATAATGAAGCTAATGTTTTTTAAGAATATTGGTTATAGTTGTTTGTCTCCAGAACGTAAAGCCTTAACTTCTTTTTGTATCACTTCAAATACTGTAATTACCATGGCAGATAAGGGTGGAGCACTTGTTGTTCTAAACAAGAATGATTATGATTAAGAAGCAACAAAATGTTGAATAATGGTTAATTTTATTGTAATTTGGTAATTGGCCCTACCCAATATTTTAAGCAACAAATCTGTCAAGTGGTAAATAGTAGGGGGAACAATACAAACAGCAATAGAGAGGGGTATCATAATGCAGAGGGTTAAAATTGAGTCAATGGTGCTAGATTCTTCACCATAGATTTTTTTACATTCTAAGATTCACCTTTGCCTGGTCAGCTAATTGTGTCCGGATGAGGCTCCTCTTACTGAACCTATTTCTACCATTTTTAGAAAAAATTTCCAAAGCTTTATTGATCCATATTCCAGCTAGGTTACAATATAAAACTGTGACTTGAAATTGTTGAATGATATTGTTGCTGATCAGACCTATATTCTTTGTCATTCAGATGTTAGCAGCTTGTATGCCAGTATCCCCCATGAAGAGGAATATGTGCTATTAAACATTTTTGGATTAAAATAGATTTTATATCCAGTCAAACTTGTTTATCTTTATTTGGATTTATTAGAAAGAGTTTTGATCCAAAATGTTGTACTTCAAGGATGAATGTTTTCTCCAGACTAGGGGAGGGGGTACAGCAAAGAGAACAAATTTCAGACCAATATATGTGGGTATTTTCATGGGGTTCTTTAAGGAACTGTACATATTTAATAAAAAGATCTGTGGATTCTCTAATCATATTCAGATGAAGTGCTGCTCCCTCAATAATTGTTGGGTAATTTCAAGAGGTACAGCACCTGAATTAAAAAAAAGTTTTGTTTCTATTTGAACTGTAAAGAGTTCAGTGTTAATTTTATGGTAGAATACCATCAAAGTTCCATTCACATTTCTTTTTATTTTTTTTATTTGGTTTTAAAACAATAAATAAATCAATTTTAAAACAAATAACTATTTACATGGGTACACAGCTGATCAATACATCAAAGTTATACCAACAAGTTCACCAGCAGGACTAGTAGACACAAAATTTATTTCCTGGTTATGCGCTTTCATCAAAGTAAAATTGACTTCATCAGAACAATATACAAACAGTCATGTGGATTTAAATATGTTACAGTAACACAGGATAGATTAAAATCCCACCAATCAAACAAATATCCCTTGAATAAATTAATACCCTAAAAGGCATACACTGTATAAACTGAACAATCCAATAAAAACATTTCTATGAAAAAAATCACATTTTAAAATCAAACCCTTTCTGCTCTTTCTTTTAAAGCAGGCAAGATAGATATAAAATAATTTAATCCTGGACATCAATTAGCTGCCAAATGAAGCTGCCACATCAGTTCCCTTTCATTTAAAGTGTTTTTCCATTAACCACCCCTGGGGTTTATTTCTATTGTATCCAATATCCCAAACTTGAATCCAGAAAAATTACTAGATATTTTACTATGCCTGAATAAGGCATTAGTTTCTTTTGAATTCTTAATATCATATAAATGTTCATATATCCTGGACCTGAGAGCCCTCTCAGTTTTCCCAACATAAAACCCTGGGCAGGAATTACACTTAGCCAAATAAACTATTTTACTAGTGTGACAATTACCCTTTTTAAAAAATACTGTGTCCTGGTTTGTGTTGTAAAGTTTCAAACTAGCAACTGACAAAATAAATCTACACTGTGTACAACAACCACAGGCTTTGGTAAATTCATTTGATTTTACACTGCTGTTGTTCGTATTACCCTCCAAGGTAAGTTTCAAGTTGAGACCCACTTTAGTACAGAAAATAGGTTTTTCACCCACTGCTTGTAAAATATTAGGGTCACCCCTAAAAATATTCCAATTCTTGCAAAGGATGTTCCTTATGTCATTATAATGTGAACTGTATTGCACCACACATGCCTGGGAGAAATTGTAGGAAGAACTCTCTGTTCTTTCATTATTTTTTGTTTTAGAAAGACCTGTACCTAACAAAGGTTGATATTTTGAACCCAACTCTCTCAATATCTCTTGTAAAATACTCTCCACAAATTACAGTGGATAATATCTCTCCAAAAACATATTCTTGAGGTCGCTGAATTCTTTAATGATGTCCTCAAAATGAGAAGTCATTCTAGAAATTCTAATCGCCTGTCCCTTAACAATACTTTTTTTCTGGTATAGTGGGTGGTGACTTTGAAAATAGAGATAAGAATTACAAAAAGTTTTCTTTCTATACACTTTAGATCTGAAACAACATAAATCCTTAATAATAGTGGTATCCAAATAATGGATTTCTTTCTCATTACATTCATAAGTAAATTTCAAATAATGAGTGGTGCTGTTTAGATATTCAACAAAACCAGCAATACTTTCTTTGGTACCCTTCCATAAAATAAAAATATCATCCAGGTACCTACTGTAAAACAAAATATCCAAGTAGAACCTGCTTTTGAAAATAAATTCCTTCTCCCACCCTAGTAAAACAATATTTGCATACACGGGGGCACAGGCTGCCCCCATAGCAACTCCCTTTATTTGTTGGAAGTATTGCCCTTCGAAAAAAATATAATTATTATCTAAAATCAAGGCCATAATTTCACAAACAAGCTGCACACGCTCTGAAGATAATCTAGAATGATCAAACAACATTTTTTCAAAATAATCTAAACCTTCCTCCCTAGGAATACAGGAGAATAAATCTTGCACATCTATTGTCAAAAAGATCAGATCAGGATTCCATAAATCCTGCTTAATCTGCCCCAGAAAATCCCAAGAATCTTTAACAAGATGTGGCATACCCTCAACTACATGCTTGACCATCTGGTCCACAAACACTGCCAAATTGTGTGTTTTAGATCCCCCCCTGCTGCCACAATAGGCCTGAATGGGGGCGACAAAACATCTTTGTGGATCTTAGGGATGCCAAGCATGCTAGGTACCTTGAGGAAATTATTTAATAAAAAAATTTATTTTATTTTTATTTTACATTTGTTAACCAGGCTAGTCTAACTGGATACATGTCCATTTTCAGTAGAGGCCCGAGGAGTTAAGCTCCAAGTTAGGACAAAAAAAAAAAAAAAAAAACCTCCAAAAAAGAATGGACTTCCTGACTAATCCTTTGTTCTAATACGTATTCTTCCAAAAACCCATCAATACGGTGATAAGAAATATTAATCTGATTCTTGGATACCTGCAAATAGCTTTCCTCCTGAAACAAAATAGCTTGGATAAGGTTTTTATAATCTTCACTGTCAAAAACAACAATCCCCCTCCCTTATCTGGGGTCATTATATGAATACTTCTATTGTGTTTTAAAGAAACAAGTAATTCTTTCTCTTTGGAACTCAGGTTAAAAAATACCTTCTTGTTGTTAACCCAAAGTTGATGCAACTCTTGTTTAACCACATTCTCAAAACTAGCTACCAAAGGGTGTAAGGGAGGATTGAACACACTATTTTTTCTCAAGGCCGTACATTTATGCCCAATACTATCAGTATTGTTACCAGGAAACAATAATCAAAAATTTATTTTCCTAGTAAACATGTAAATATCAAGCAAAACTTCTGCTATATCTGGTATCCTAGCAGGAACAAATTTAAAGCCTTTAGAGAAAAGTGAAAAATATTCTTCAGAAATAATTCTGTCTGTATAGTTGTAAATATTGAATCCTTTAGAGCTACAAATAATATCAGAATGGAAAGAGTTCCCATCTAATACCTGCCCCTGCCTCTCCCCTTGTGGTATTGACCCCTGCGGGCAGGATAATTGGAACTGTAATAATGTTGGACTCTTAGTTGTCTGTTTGCGACTCTTTCCGAGCGTCTTAGGGTGAGAAAATCCTCTTCTACATGAAAACCATCATTAAATGGTTGTTCAAGGGGGGTCCCATTTCCAGTAGCTTCTGAATAACCTCCACCTCCTTGGTAATTGAAACTCCCTGGCACAATTTCCTGGCTATAACTATAAATAAAAAGCCTATCTGTGGGGTATACTGTTTTAGATTTATACTGTTGAACATCCCTGTTGAGCTTCCTTTTCTTTTACTGAAATTGTATATTACACTTTTTTCAACTCTCTCAAGCACTTTAGAATACAATTCCTCATATTGAGGAAATAGTAAGTCTTCCAAAATGTCCTTGTTGAGTATTTCCACTTCTTTAAATAACTTTGTTAAGCAGTTCAATACCCCATTTACATCAGTTATACATCAACAATTAATATTTTCAAACGTCTTTAAGTTTAAGCCAATATTTATATGAATGTGTAATATTATAAGTTCTTATCTTTATAGCATGTAGTTCACATCTGCAAACAACTTTTGCCATACTAATAAATTCACCACTAGAGGGGGGTAACTTTACTTTTCAAATTTTTAGTAATTACTTTTCTGGCTATAACAAGAATAAACCAAAGAAGAGAGACTTGGGTTTTTGTAATTATCTCAGGAATCAGAGCATTAAATAAAACTAAAGATTTAGAAATATTACATCTGTCTGACCATAAAGCTTGAATAAAGTTATTAATTTATTTCCAAAAAAGGGAGATAACTTCACATTCATATACCATATGCATCCAATCAACTATTATTTCAAAATCACATCTCCAGCATTTAATTCTGTTTGATTTATACATAATTGTAATTTTGTTAGGAGTAGCAAAAGCTCTGTGTAAAAATGTCCAAGTGAAAAATTTCCAGTATAATGAAGATGTAGTTTTATCTGTAGATTTTAATATTAATTTCTTGCATTCATCAGAGAAACATTCATTACTAATTTTTGAGGGGTAGTTCCAATAGGTATCATCTGAAAATGTGAAATCTTACTTAAGAGTTTATAATTTGTGACAAATATGATTTATTTTTGACTACATAGAAAATATTAAATTTTTAATACAATGGTCAGAACATGTGAACTTTGGAAAGAGGAAATTAAGTTATTTAAATAGGGAATTTGAGAAGAGAGTGTCATACCATTTATGCAAAAATGTTTTAATAACCAGATACAACTATTAGGTACTATTTGTTTATGATTGGTTGTGATATATTTATTATTTACTAATAATATTTCTTGATGTATTTGTTTCCATTTGAATTATAAGATGAATTTATCCACAATGCTGTAACTTTTATAATTGTTGAGGTAGCATACAATTGAATATCAGGGAATCCTAGTCCACCATTATCCCAACTTTCTCTGTGCCAATCAAAGGAAATTCTTGGTTTATTAGGATGTCAAAAAATGTAACTAGAATATTATCTATCTTCTTTGTGACAGTCTGAGGTATTGCCATCTATGCCAGGAGAAGTAGGGCAGTGTTTTTTTATTTCTCTCTAAACCTTATCTAATATTTTAACTGCATCATCCAATAATATTTTATATAGTTCTGGTATAAGACCATCTAAGCCCACCATCGTATTACTTTTTAACTTTTTTATTTGATCTTTTATGTCTGTTAAAGTGAATGGTCTATCATTTTTTTATTTTGTCACTTGTTAATTTATTATTTATATTTCCCTTAGAAAAGTTTCAACTATAACATCATCTATTTTTTTTTAATTATTATTTATATTTTCATACAATATTTTACAAGCAGTCAAGAATACTTGTAATATCTGTTCTACTTTTTTATTATTTATATGTGTCATAATTTCTTTGATATGATTTAGTTTATTTTTATTTTATTTTATTTTACATTTGTTAACCGGGCTAGTCCAACTGGATACATGTCCATTTTCAGTGGAGGCCCGAGGAGAAAAGCTCCGCTATCTACTACATGGTAACAAAAATATATACAAAATACACAAGGCATTTAAACCACAAATACACAAGGCATTTAAACCATCATTTCAGGATGTTAAGAAAAAGATGATAGAGAGACAGAGACGTTACTTAAGTACAGGTGCGCATAATGTGTGACAGAATTAATAAAAAAAAAATTGAAGAAATAGAGTTGGGAGAAAGTGAAAAGGATGCAGGAGAAGGGAGGAGGTAAAAAGATCAGTTAGGGTTATTGCAAGAGCATAGCCAGTGGTTGGTTAGAAAGTGTTTCAGTTTAGTTTTGTTTAGTTTTATTCATTTCTTTGATCTAAGAGCAAGTTTAAGCAAGCTTAAAGGGTTTACTGAAAATGCCTGATGTTTAAATTTTTCTAGGTTTATTGGAACTTTATGATTTAGAATTTCAACATATTTTGTGTTTATGTTTTTAAGTTCAGACTGACTGATAATGTCATTTGGTTTAAGATTTAACTTTAGCATGTCTATTTTGGCCTGTAGTGTGTTCAATTATTTGCCCCATTCTCTTGTTTTACTAATATACCAGCTTATAACTCTTCCATTTAAATAAGCATTTAGTGAATCCCACAGGACAATGTCAGTTATTTCATCATTCGTGTTTATTTCTAGGAAAGTTTTGCTCTCTTTAACATACCAATCCTTGAATGCTTTTATTTTAATAATGTATGCTGGTAATCTCCTGTGACGTATTAGATTGTCATTTTTAAAAAAAATAATATTAAAGATTATAGCATTATGTCCTGATAATGGACATGAAACTATCGAAACTTCTCTGATATGTGATAACAGATTGTTTGAGACAAAAAATGTTATCAATATTTGTTTGCGCTCCATATCTATATGAATAATGGGTAAATTGAAGTGAATTTGTTTTCCTTGGCTCATATATATTCTTTAAATCCATTATATTTACAAAATTTATTAAGTGTTTGGCTGAAGATGTGATTCTTAGCTTTCTTTCTGCAGTGAAATCTTTGTCTGATAAAATACGATTAAGATCACCAGACATTATGACTTCACCTTTCACATAATAGGCTATAGTGTCTAAGTAATTTTTTTGCATCTTTAGCTCCATCCCTTGGAATCCAATAAGAGTTCACCAATGTCTACAATTTTCTGTTCCACTCACTTATAACAATGCTTAACATACCATTTTATCAACATAGGTATCTTTTACTTTAGGCATTATTGGTGAGCTCTTCCATAAAAGGAGGGTGCCTCTTCTTTTAGTTCAAAAGCCAGAGCCTGTTAATACAAAATAATTCTTTAATAAAAGTTTATTTATATCATTATTAAGTAAATGTGTTTTCTGTAGAAATACTGTTTGAGTTTTATGTAATTGCAAGTATTTGAACAGTTTCCCCCTCTTTACTAGATTATTCACTCCATTGATATTACTAGATATGCATTTAAAATCAGACATTTATATAAGAGAAAAAAACAAAAGTAGTATGGCATTTATGTACAGAACTTATTATACACGTCATATATAACAATATGAAAAATTCAGCTATGGACAAAACTTTTGAAACAAAGAAATTACCTAATGATATAACCCTAGTTTGTTGAAAAAGATGAAAAAACTGCCTCTCAAACTCGCCATTAGACTAACAAAACTTATCTCATGCTTCTAATTCATATTAATGTGTTTCATATTTTAGTATACATCATTTTAAAAAGCCTGTCAGTGAGTTATTATGAATAAGAAAAGTTAAAACAGGTATTCAGAATCCTTATTATAAGCTGACCAAACTGAATATCTCTACAGTCATCTTTCCCTATACCTCACATTAACTCCCTGGTCTACTATACGGAGGAAATCAGTTGTTATTTTCATATTTATTAATTTATAGGTCAGATGATTTTATATTTTTTCTGTTTTATTTACTATGTGTAAAGTTGTTCATAGGATCATAGGTTTATGAATTAGTAGCATGCTAACTATCCTTGTGGGTTATTCCAAGCCCAGCTAATACCCCATGTGAGAATCAAACCCTGCACCTTGTGCCTATAAGGTGAACACCTTAACAGTTATGCCAATCACCCACCCCTGAAGACATATTAATATTCTTTGACTATATAAATATTTATTATTCTGATCTCTTTCTATTTCTGTTTGTATATTATGTCTTGTACTATTAATATATTCCTGTTTTATATTTTAGCTATAATCCTAGTGTAAAGTGTTATATAATAGAACATTTATACTTATCTTATATATTTGATACTCTTTAACCTAGTACTACTGTTAGAATCAGTCCCTTTTTTCTTAAATGTTATGTCTAATAGTATCTGCATAAACATCTGAAAAATCTTCTGTTTTAAGATTCAAAGTTTCCATAATAAATTGTTCTGAGATATTAAGTTTTGTTATCATTTAAAAGAGACAATAACAGAGAGACACAATCCTGAAGATTTTACCAGAAGTGTCACTCTAGAGGCTAGTATATAAACTATCATTTTGGAATACTGCAAGCATTCAGAACTATTTAATAACTGACAGTGGGTTAGAATGCAATTCACTGTCTTTTGGTTATTATCTAACGTGTATTCATTGACATCTTAGTATATGCTTCAAAATATTATGATTATTTACTTTTAGACAGGAAGATGTAACCTGAACAGTTCTTAGAATTTAAGAACTCCCGCAGCATCACAAAAGTGTTCATGATTTTAATTAAGCTGCTTCAGGCTGGTCCTCATGACAAGGGTTTGCAAATGAACAGTTTATCAGCAACAGTTCACACAAAAACATTCCCAAGTGAATCCAAGCCACCTCTGCGTTACACATCAATCCCTCAAACCCTTCCAAACCAATGAAAAAACAATATAAACCATTTCAAATATAACTACTAAAAATGCTATTGTATTTAAAGAAATAACATTTAATGTGATTCATTAAGCTCTATTTGTATGAGATGTTTAATATAAAGCATACTGTCATTTTTTAAAGGAAACATAGCATATAAACTTGCATTAAAAGAATGACAGTTATGTGTGATCCAGGTTTAACTTGTAAAAGTGTTTTACTCTAATTATTTGATATCATTCCAATAATAATTTTTATATATGTAAAAATCTATAGTTGTTATACATTGCTTATAACATAGCATGTCTTTCCTGAGTGCTATTGTATGCCAAGTATACTATCAGTAGTGGTTTACCTTCATAACATCTCAGCCCAGTTCGTCGACTCTGAAAATGGGAAGACGAAAACGTCATAACTGCAGAAGCATGAAGTCCTGGAACATTGTCTTTCCTCTCCAGAAAAGTAACCACTTGGCCACCAATGAAAAAAAACACAACTGTAACAAATTACAACCATCAAAGTGGGGGGGCTTTGCCCCCACACCCCTCCCTACTTAAATATACCACCTCAGAGATTGCACTACAGTGGAGAAAGGGCAAATTCACCATGGTGGCCAAAAGGTTACTTCCCCAGAAAGACGATGTTCCGGGATTTCGTACTTCTGCAGTTACTACGTTTTCATCTCACTGTTTTTAGAGCTGACAAACTGGGCTGCAACGTTATGAAGGGGAACCTCAGTAACACATTACTGGACATTTTAAGAATCCAGAATGTAACTTAACATGCCTCTTTTATATCATATGTTGCATCATGTATTATATTTAATAGTACATTACTCAACTATGCCAAGATATCAGAAAGTGTGTCACCTAACACGTTTCACAATAATAATGATTAACTTCTAATAAGATGAATACTTTAACCTTTTAAACTCTAAGTGAAAATATGTGGCTTTAATTTCATATATAGATAAAATAATCAACGTTTAACATTTTAAAAAGGGAACTAGTAACCATTTGAAATAGAGAAAGAAAGAAAGAAATGATTTACCTTGTAAAAGGTAATGTGCAGCACCTGTTCATAAGTATTCAAGCACTTATTTAAATTAATAAAAATTCATAACTATGAAATACATTGATTTTCATTTGCCCTTCATTTTTTACCATTTTTGTCTTTTATTAACCAACCATCTCTTCTTGCATTTCTCTCCAAAGAAGTTGAGAGATTCCAGTCCATTTATTCTGTTTTTTCTAGGATTTTAATTCTGTATAAATTCCATTGCATCTTCCAAGGTATTAAAATTCTTCTTTCCTTCTCGAAGGTAAATCCTATTTTTGCTGGAAACAAGATCTGTGCCTTAATATTGTTTTTCTTTAAGCTTTTAACAAATGGCACATGTTTTTTCTCTTGGACATCACTAATGTAGAATAGTCATTGTCAAATCTTATAGTATTTCTTAATTTTAACTAGATAATTAGTCCATGCAGGTTTTAAGACTAAACCCTTATCTTGACTTGAGAAAAAACTTACAATCACTGAACTGGTGAAGGTGTTTTTTTTTAAAGATGAGTTAGAAAGTGATCTATGTGCCCTTTCAATACCAAAGGAAAATGCTTCAGGCAGGTTCAAAGTTTTAGGAAGCCAGGTATTAAGTAACTGAATCATACTTTCTCCTTTTTCAGGAATCCCATAAAACCTGATGTTATTCCTTCCAGATCTGTTCTCCAAGTTTTCTGTTTTATCCCAGAATAAGTTGTTTTGTTTCAGAAGAAATTCAGTGTTATTCTCATTTTCAAGTAATCTTCCATCAAAATCAGACCTTGCCTCTTCTATATTCGAGATTTGTGATGATTGTTGTTCAAGAGATTCATAGGTTCATAGGTGGGTACTAGGCTATCTGCCCAATGGCATTTATAAGCCTAGCCAGAATGTGTTGGCTTTTACCGTCCCCTTAGATTTGTTCCCTGTGCCTCTGTCCAGCAGAGCCACTGAAGTGATCCCCAAGGTAAACTTTCTGTTTCCCATCCACTCGTCAAGGTTTCTTTTGGAGAGTGTTAGTGAGGAGCTCTGCCTAATGTAGATTGGGATCTTGTTCCAAAGCATGGGAAGTCTCTGGGACAGGAATCTATCCCTCCAGCATGTCCTATTTATTGTTGTGGTGAGGTTTAGATCACTAGAGAGTGTGGCTCGAGGGGATGAGGTTTTCTTTAGGTGGAGAATGTCCATCATTTCTTGGGTGGACATGGCCTTGTATGTCAAGCAGAGATCACCTCTGTGTAGGCAGTATGCAACTGAGTACAACTGGAGTTTCTTTAGTCAAATTGCATAGGGCATCTGTTTGAGGCCATTGATCCTCTTGGTGAGGTACTTCTGTGGTCTTTCCAGCTGTTGCACGTGTCTTGTAAGGTACATCCCAAATGGGGCGTTGTACTCTAAGATGGGCCAGATGAGTGATGAGTAGAGGGCCACAATGACCTCTTTTGATCTGGATGCGAACCCTTTTGTGATTAGGTGGGCCACGTAGAAGGATTTTCTAACCACTTTGGCAATGTGATTATCAAAGGTGAGATTACTATCTACTTGGGTCCCCAGATCCCTTATTACATCTTCTGTATTTAGGGGACTGCCACCTATGTGGTAGTTTGTGGGTACTTTGTTTTTTCCAAAGGGGATGACTATGCACTTTTTGGCATTTAGCTTGAGGCCATGATTTTGACACACGGTATCTGTCTCAGTGAGACCATTTTGGAGGATGTCTGTGTCAGCCGGGGAGTCAGTTATAGCCCCTAGTTTGCAGTCATCTGCGAACTTGGTCAGCCATAGTCCTCCTGTGCTTGCCTGTACCTCTGAGAAGTATATGCTGAACAGGAGGGGTCCTAAGACTGAGCCCTGGGGAACACCAGTTGTAACCGGTTTAGAGATGGACCTAACTCCCTCAACTGTCACCATGTGGATTCTGTCCGTGAGCCAGTTGGCAACCCATCTTGTGATGTAAGGGTTTATGTTCAGGCTGGTGAGCTTGTCTATAATACCAGAATGGGGAATGGTGTTGAAGGCCCTAGCGAGGTCTAGGTAGGCTGTGTGCACTACCTTTCCTTCGTCTATAGCCTTGGTAACTGTCTCAAAGAAGTTCACAAGGTTTAGGAGGCATGATCTGCCCTTAACAAAGCCAAACTGGGTAGGGTCCAATGTTTAGAGATTCCCAATGTCTCTGTTAATGAGTTCCATGATGATGCACTCCATAGCCTTGTAGACCAAACTAGTCAGGCTTATAGGGCGATAGTTCCTGGGGTCTGTTATGGCTCCACCTTTGTGGAACAGAATAACCTTTGCTGTGCGCCAGTCTATGGATATGTAGCCTGTGGAGAGGCTGAGTTTGAACAGTGTGTTTAGGTGAGGTGTTAGTTCATCTTTGAGCTCATGTAGGATGCAGCCTAGGACACCATCCGGTCCCATTGATGCTTTGGCTTTGGAGAGGGCTGTTTTAACCTGAGTGTCTGTGATTTCAGGGACTCTACATTCTTCTGGTATGGTTATGGGCCCTCTTGGGGGTGAGAGGGGGGTGAAGTTTGCGCTGAACCTGTCTGCCAGGATGTTGGCGATATCGGTCGGTTCAGTATATTTTGTGCCATTCTGCACTAACTCCGAGCAGATCTGAGCATTGTCACTTAGATTCTTGATATAGCTAAAGATTGCCTTGTGGTTATCTTTGGAGTCCTTGGCAATTTTTCTTTCAAAGCTCGCCTTGGATGATTTTATGAGGGATTGTAGTTTCTTGCTGATACTGATCAGGGATGTCTTCCTTTCTTGGGATTTTACTCTTTTCTGTACTAGTTTCTTCCTTCTATTGTACAGCTTGTTTATGGCAGGAGTCCACCACACTGGTTTCCTTTTCTTGGAGGAGTGAGTCTTGGTTTTGCTTGGGATGGTACGATCCATGCATTCTTGTAGCTGCCCATAGAATTAATTAGTAAAGGATTTTGCAGCTTGGACAGTGTTATCCTTCAGCATGGGGGCTTTGAAACTTTCCACCTCGGTCTTAAGTAACATGAAGTTTGCTTTTGAAAAGTTTTTCATGGTGGCTTTCCTGTTCGGGAGTGGGGGAGGAATATGAATATCCAAAGTGATTTGTTTATGGTCAGATCTAACCAGCGAGGGATTGACCTCTGGTGTGAAACACTGGTCGCCCATGTTGGTGATGACCAGGTCCAATATGTTGTCACCTCTGGTGGGAGTGTTGACCAGTTGAACCAGGGCATTTGAGTTTATAAATTCTAGGAAAAGTTGGGCAAGGGAGTTAGTACTTGAGTAGTTCTCCCAGTTAATGTTTGGGTAATTGAAATCACCCAATATTAGGGTGGTTGGTAGGATCTTTATGTTTCCCAGTGTTTACAGAAATGTGGAATGGGGGTCCTGGGACATGGTGGGTGATCTGTAGCAAGCTACAATTTGAATTGCAGTTTTGCCCATTGTTAGTTGCATGTGGATGATCTCTGAAGCATTGTGCTGTGCCACTAACCTGGAGGTGTGGGTATCCTTGATGAATATGGATACACCCCCACCTTTTGTATTTTGGTTTGGGTTCTGTGGCCAAAATGTATGGTATGAGTTGTAGCCTGATAGTGCTGAGGTGCTCTCTGGAGCCTTAAACCAGGTTTCTGTTACTGCACATATATCAATTTTCTCCATACTGAGGAGTGCCTTGAGTGCATGCATTTTGAGGTTTAGACTTCTGGCATTGAGTAGCATTACCCTCAGTTTTTTGTTACTTGTGCTATTTACAGAGGTGAGTTTGTCTTTTGAGCCTTGCCTAAAAAAGGCACTATGGGGGTGGCAAGAGCCTTGGCAAGTATTCAAAAGCCTAAGGGTGACAGGTGCAATCCATCTCTAGCGAAGCAGCGTGGCTTGTCGAGCATGTCATCCCAGGCGGACAGACACTGGATCCCCTTTGAATGACACCAGAAACTTAGCCATTTGTTGAAATCGAGAATTCACTCAGTACTTCTACTTGTTTTTTACATTCCTCTTTGAAATTGTCCATTTTGCTTTCTAATTTATCTGTCTTTACAAATAACTCACTGATGTTACTTAGTATAGCCTGTATGTCTTTTTTTCATAGTATTGTCCTGTACACAGGCTTAGAGTGTCTCATTCTGAGACAATTAGTTCTTTCTGGTTTTCTTGATGGGAAAAAACAATGAAGAGTTTCAAACTTGTTTTTTTTTTTTTTTTTTGTAGTAAATCTTTCAGCAGATGTTCAACTATAAATCCATCAAGTTTCAAAACATTCTATTTGATTTTTTAGTAAAAATCCTGTCAGAGATGTTAAAATGAAGCAGAGCTAAAAACAGTGCTGTTAACTGTTCACATCTTGGCCACACCCCCTCTTCCAGTCACATTTTCTATGTACTAGTCACAAAGAGTCTAATGGTACCTTGTCAGCCACAATATACCATAAACCCTTCTCAAACCAATTTGTTCTTCCTGTCTTAACTTACAGTTTTGGAGTGAGTGACTAGCCCCAAAATGTGTTGAATAGATTAGACAGGAAAACAAGAAGGATGCTTCATGCTCACCAAATGATTTATAAAAATCAGTGCATAGCAAGATTATATATTCCCCGTTCCGAAGGAGGGATGGGCCTCCTTAAAATTGATTACATGTATAGATCTGCAATTCTGGGACTGCACACACATCTGCTGACCTCAAAAGACCCAAACATAGTGAAAGTTTTGAAACATGAGGAGACTAAATCTAAGATTACTTCCCTGCTTAGTCTAGCAGAAGCATATTGGCATCAAGCAAGAATGGAAATCAAACCAGAAGTAGATAAAAATCAGGCAGCAACTGAATGTGCCAAAAAAAAAAAAGGAAGAATATAAGGCGAAGGATCAGATGAGAAGACAAGAAATGTGGAAAATGCATAAATATAGTTGCAAGTATAGAAAACTTCTGGATGAACCTCATGTTGATCAGGATCGAATGCAGGAATGGTTAAGGACAGGCAAATTCAAACCAGAAGATGAAAGGTTAATATTGGCGGCCCAAGATAGTGGGCTTCATACACGTTGATTTATAAAGTTCACTGAACATGTGGGAGAAACAGACAACTGTAGGTTTTGTAAAACAGAACTGGAAACAGTTGCACAACTTGTTGCTAGTTGTGACATAAAAATGGCTGAAGGATTGTATATTGAAAGGCATAATAATGTGGCAAGATTCTTGCACTGGGGATTGTGCAAACATTATGATACTGAAGTGGATGAAAAACACTGGAAACATGAGCCACAAAGCATCATAGAAAATGATGAAGTCTACATCACATGGGATCACCCATTACCAACAGTTCAAAAGATAGATGCGGGAAAATTAGATACAGATGCCCAAGAAAAACAAAAGTAGCATTGATGATTGGCATTGCTGCACCCAGTGACTACAGTGTTTTGCATACAGAGAGAGACAAAGTCATAAAATATCAAGATTTGCAGGCAGAAATGAAAGCAATGTGGAAGAACGATACCCAGACAGTTCCAATAGTAGTAGGAGCAATGGGTTTTATAAAAACGAATCTACAATCATATTTAGATATGTTACCAATACATGTAACCCCGTATGAATTGCAAAAGAAGTCATTACTGGGCACATTAAAGGTGCTGCAAACACTTTTAGCTAACATCAAAGATTGCAACAATACTAATTTCATGAACTTTAATCATACTTTGACTTAGGAATGGGGTCCATTCCCGTCATGGTATTAGAAATCCAAACGATATTGAGAAATTAAAAAGACATACCATAAACCATTCGCAAAGAACTATTATTTTTCAAAATATGCCAAAATTAAATCAGTATTTACCAACCATTTGGCATATTTTGAAAAATAATAGCTTTTTTGTGAACCTTATTCCAGATTCCATTTTGTTTAGTTTCCATATAGGAAATTAATTGGCACAGATTTTATCCACATACAAAATAATTTTAGTTATGAGAGATGTTTGTAGTTCAAGTTCCCCGGATGAGTCTTTTACATGTGGTAATTGCACTCACTGCGTAACTGTATGTCAGAGTTGTTTTACATTAGTCAATACCAGTACAACTTTCTTTATTAGGCATTTTATTTGTGCAGTACTTCATTTATAATGTACATAACAGTATGTTAATGTGGCTCATTTTATGAAGGTCAGCCCACAAGCACACAATTGTTTTACTACTCTACATTTGAGTGGTATTAGATGTCACAGACAGTGCAGTGCACTTTATATTTTGCTGCTGTTTTTTTCCATTTTATAGGTCTTGATAGAGTATTAGATTGGATATTTGATTGTCCATCTTCTACTATAATAGAGCCTTAGACACCTGAAACACCTGGATATTTACTCAGTCATTGCAGCTGCATGAAGCAATATTACTCCTGTTGGATAGTTTGCACACGAGCCTAGTCTCCAACATGCTTAACATCCTCGCCATCCTTTGTGCAGATAGTATACATTTTACAACCTTCTCAGTTTCAGCTTACTTGTGCTTTTTTGACTAACTTTACTACTGCCTTATAACATACAGTGAAACGTGTCTTCTATTTAACAGATTAACTTACTGACTGCACTTTGGTTGCATCACTCAAATTAGCACTTTTGCTCTGTTGACTGTAGTGATATTATGTTTTAAGCTATATTGCACTGTT
Organism: Protopterus annectens; assembly: GCF_019279795.1. NCBI lineage: Eukaryota > Metazoa > Chordata > Ceratodontiformes > Protopteridae > Protopterus > Protopterus annectens. Next base: position 992,183,826 of record NC_056743.1, read on the forward strand.
GTTCCTTGTTATTGTTATAATTCAGTTAATTTCTGGAAATATCTAATGTAATACTGCACTGCTGCTAGTAATATTTGTGGTAATTTTGCACTGTTTTTAATTTCCTGTACTAGGTAGATAAAAACTAAATTAACTTAAACTAAACGTAACTTATCATCTCTGTTATTGTTTGCAATTTTTATCATTTGGGTTGCTGCATTGCTGCTTGTTACAGATTGCTATACAATTACAACATTTAAAGCTGCCGTGTGAGAGAATATTGATTACACTATCTGATATACTATTACTTCCAGGTCCAGCCTTAGGTGAACTGGCATCCTAGATGAAGGGCTGCATGCCACTTCCACTGATGCCCACTGCAGCCCACACATACCACCTATTGCAATGTGATATACCCTCATCCTGTCCTACTCGCACCATAAACACACACACGCACACACACACACACACACACACACACACACGCACACACACGCACGCACACACACACACACACACACACACACACACACACACACACACACACACACACACACACACACACACTCAGACGCACACACACATGCACACATTTCCTTTCTCTCCCCTTTTCTTTCTTTTCCTCATTTATATATTGTCTTACGGCTCTACAAGGCTTCATATCTACTGCTAATATTCTTCTAGGTTTTGTATTGTTTTCCAAGTGTGCATTCTGTTCTTTTGCTCAAGTTTGGAAGTGTCAGTTCATCATATTATTTTACTAATGACTGTAAATGCATGTTAATATCATGTATCATGTATATGTATTTTACTAAAGATTATAAATACTTGTTGCCTTCATATCCATTTCATGACTGTACTGTAAATCCTATATGGTCTGAGTAGTGGGTAAAAATGGTCTTGTAACAGTCCACCAACCCAGTTAATAAACAAGCAAACACAATCAGTCAATAAATAAATAAATAATATCCTAGTTGACAAATTTAGCACAGATTTTATTCTACCCATACTTATAACTTTTCCACAGATTTCACAGTTTTGGACACCCAATAGTTACTATGAAACAAGTCCTCTCTGCTGTCTCAGCTCTCTCAAAAGCCAAGAACACATTATCCATGGGCCCTGATAAAGTATTAGGTTGGATCTTTATCAGCACCAAGTATGGCCTGTCTGAACCCCTACTTAACACCTTTATTCTAAGTCTCTCCACAGGTTACATTCTGAAAGCCTGAACCAGCCATTGTAATATCATTACACAAGGGTGCACCTCAGTTTCTTTGCTCATGAATTCTGGACAAAGCCAAAAATAATAGGGTGGGAATCAAAAACCCCAAATCAGGGGCTTTTTTTAAATATTACTCTAATTCACTTAAAACATTAATTCACTTAAAACATTAATAGAACAACAGGTTTTACATCAACTTTCTGAACAATAAGTATGAAACTCTAATGACTGGCATTATTGACAGACTGTAATTATTATTGATTTATAAGAAAATCAAACATTTTATGAGGCACTGGACATAAATATGAAGCAAAATCATGCAAATTCTGCAAAATAAGGAGCAGTTGAGAGGTATGACCTTATAGGTTCATAGGTTCATAGGACGATACTAGGCTATTGGCCCGAAGGCCCTCATAAGCCTAGCCAAGAATTTTGACCATGTTCCCACAAAGTCAGTACCTGTTTCCCCTGTCCAGCAGGTACACAGGTGGGATCCTAAGGGTGTATTTTTTGTTTCCCATACAGTCATCCAGGCTCCTCTTAAAGATGGCTAGTGAGGTATTCTGCTTGACATGGAGAGGGAGTTTATTCTAGAGAAGGGGGAGTCTTTAGGACACAAATCTATCCTGCCTACAAGTTCTATTAATGTCACAGACCAGGGTGAGGTCTTGCCTGTGGGTTGCATGAGTGGAGTTTGACTTATGGATATGCAGCAGCTCCATCAAGGCTGGGTCTGAGATGGCCTTGTATGCCAGATACAGGTCACCTCTGAGCAGTCTGTACAAGACTGAGTAGAGGGACAGGGCTTTTAGCCTATCTGTATAGGATAGGTGTTTGAGACCCTGGATTTTCCTTGTCAGGAACCTCTGTGGTCTCTCCAGCTGCTGCATGTGCTTGGCAAGGTACATGCTGAAGGGGGCATTGTACTCGATAATGGGTCTGATAAGGGAGGAGTACAGGGATGTTATGACCTCCTTTTTTCTGGATGAAATACCCTTACTTATGAGGTGAGCCATGTAGAAAGCTTTCCGTACAATGGAGGCAATATGGTGGTCTAAAGTGAGGTTCCTATCAACCTGAGTGCCCAAGTCACTCACAACTGATAGCATGCTTAGTATGTTGTTATTAATGTGATAATTAGAGGGGACTCCATTTTCCCTAAAGGGGATAATGCATTTCTTGGCATTCAGTTTGAGGCCATGCTTCTGGTACCAATCATTAGTTTGGGTAAGGCCCTCTTGGAGGATGTTCACATCACTAGGGGAATTTATGATAGTGCCCAGCTTGCAGTCATCTGCTAACTTGGTCAGCCACAGTCCACTGGTTTTGGCTTGCACCTCAGAAAAGTATATCCCAAACAGTACAGGCCCCAGGACTGATACTTGGGGTATGCCACTCGTTAGGGGTCTACTACTAGTGGTGCTTTCCCTATTTTGACTGAGCAGATTTTATCAGTGAGCCAGTTAGCTGCCTGTCTCATAACATATGGTTTGATGCCTAGCTGGAAGAGTTTATCTATTATGCCCGAGTGGGGAATAGTGTTGAAGGCTGTGACTAGGTCAAGGTAGGTGGTGTGCACTGTCTTCCCCTTGTCCATGGCTTTGGTGACTGTTTTGAAGAAGTTGACCAAGTTTAGCAGGCATGATCTCCCTCTGACAAAACCAATCTGTGTGGGATCAAGCGTTTGGAGGTTGCCAATGTCCTTGTTTATAAGGTCTATGATAATGCATTCCATGGCCTTGCAGACCAGGCTAGTTAGGATGATGAGCCTATAATTGCCTGTGTCAGTGGATGCTCCACCTTTGTGTAGAGGGATGACAGTGGCTGTTCTCCATTCGTCTGGGACAAAGCTGGTGCTCAGGTTTGGCTGAATAGGGTGCCTAATGATGCTGAGAGCTCTTGCATGAGTTCAGGTAGGATGCAGTCAAGGATGTTGCCGGGTCCCATGGAGGCTGTATTTTTTTGCCTTTGAGAGGACATTAAAGACCTGCTCCCTGCTGATGAGGGGAGGGGGGCAGATGCTGGGGATGTTCTGGTTTACTGATGAGGGGACAGGGGATGAAGTTTTCAGTGAACCTGTCTGCCAGCAGGTTGGCTATATCTACGACATTTAAGTATGTGGTGTTCTTGACCAACAGTTCAGAGCAGATTTGGGTGCTGCCCTTGAGGTTGTGGATATATTTGAAGAAGGCCTTTTGATTGTCCTTACTAGATGTGGCTAATTTGAACTCAAAGCTAGCCATAGAGGATTTCATCAGTGACCTTATTTGCTTGTTCCGACAAAGGAGAGATTGCTTCCAACTTAGCACCTGCTCCTTCTTGGTCCTGGACAGCATTTCTTTCCTTTTATTATAGTGTTTGTTTACTGCTGCTGCCCACCAGACAAGTTTACTCTTCCTTGAGGAAGATGATTTGGTTCTGTCGGGTATTGCTGAGTTCATGCAGCAGTGTAGGTGCTCATATAGTTTTTTGGTGTAGGCTTGGACAGTAGTGCTAGTTCCAACTGAAGGGATAGTGGCCATGAAGCTATTTATACCTGCTCTCAGGATGTTGTAGTCACCTTTGGAAAAGTTTTTTTTGCCTGACCCTGGCACGGGGTGGGGTGGGGTCAGGAGAGATGGTGACTTTGAAAATTATCGCTTCATGGTCATATCTTACCAAGGAGGATGGCACTGTAGTGGTGCTATAGTGGCTACTCATGTTGATTAGCATCAGGTCCAGGATATTTTCTCCTCTTGTGGGGGTGTCAATCAGCTGATCCAATGCATTGGCATTGCCAAAGTCAAGGAATCTCTGGAGGGTTGTGTTTGGGCTAGAAAAGATCTTCCACTCTATGGTTGGGTAGTTAAAGTTGCCCAAGTTCTTTGTAGAGGGTTGAATCTTGATGAATTCAAGTTAGTTCAGATAGGTGGAGTGGGCACCCTGAGTTATGGTTTAGGGTCTGTAGCTACCTATGATTTGAATAGGTCTTTTGTCACAGTTAACGGCATCTGGAGTATCTCCTGTATGTCATACTTTGACCAGCCTGGAGGTGTGTATGTCTTTGATTAATACTGAAACTCCACCTCCTTTGGCTTTGTAACCCTCTGTTTGGGGTCTGAAAATATGGTAAAATGAGTAACCTGGTAAGGCTGGGGTGCTCTCCGCAACTTTGAACCAGGTTTCAGTGACTGCACAAATGTCAGCATCTTCCAGGGTGAAGAATGCTTGCAATGAGTACAGTTTCATGTTAAGACTCCTAGAGTTTCACAGCATGACCTTTAAATTTCATTTAGAAGAATTTTTCACGTAGGTAATGTTGTCCTCATGACTAAGGGGGAAACAATAACCTTTGCCAGAAGCCTGAAGTCCAGCGGAGACAGATAACGGCCACCTCTGGCAAAGCATCGAGGTCTGTCAATCATGTCCGCCCAAGCTGTCAGGTACTGGATCCCCTTGGAATGACACCAGAAACTAAGCCAATTGTTAAAGTCAATCATTTTCTGTTTGTATTGAGGCATCATTCTGGGTGACGGTAGGATGCTGCTTAAGGTTAGGGATATACATGCTTGGCACACATATTCAACGAGCTCAATCATGTCTGTCTTCATATAGTCCAGAGAGGTATGTCTCAAGTCATTCACACCAACATGGACTATGACAGAGTCATAACAGTATCTGTTATTGAGAAACTTGAGTGCGTGTGTAATATGGTGGATTCCAGCACCTGACTAGCAATTTACCATGACTTTCCCCTTGTCTAGTCTGGTGAGGGGCACATCTGTGTGTCTCACAATACAGTCTCCTATGACTAGTATGTTGGGTTCATGTCTGGGCCTTAGAGGCTATGAGACACAGGTGTATGTACTATGTGTGGTGTTTGGTGCTGTGAGTTGCGATGTGCAAGTATGCTTTTGCCTCAGAGGTCTCTCTTATTCTGGTATGTTTTTGTTGAGAACCTTTGTATATGTGGGAGTGTGTTGTACTGGTGTGGGTGGTGTTAGTGGTGTGGTGTTTGTGGTGTTTGAGCAGGCAACCTTCTCAGTGCCAGATGTACTGGCTTGTGAATGAGACTGCAAACATTCTAGGTTCTTAATGTAATTTCATCTCTCACAAATTGTGTTTCTAGGTGGTTGGAGTAGTACAGGGTAGTCCGTGTACATGAGGCAGTTGCTTCACTGTCACAGGTTCGCGTATCAACTAGACTTGCAGCTGAAACCATGGGAAATTGTCTGTCCATGGTTGTCAGAATCTGTGGAAGTAAGGTCAGGGATAGTAGAGTGAGTATTTTCTGAGGAGACTACCTATTTGTGTGAATAGGGCTGGTTAAAATCAATACAGTAGCTGCAAGGGAGGGCCTCACTTACACAGGAGTGCTGGTAAGGGAAAGAAATGCAGCTGAGATACCTAGCAAAGGCTTAAAACAGTGCAGTGGTGGTGCGCAATGCAGAAACAAGCACAAACCTGTGCAAACGTGGGGTTTAAGTACCACAAAAACAAAAGTAAAATAGAAACACTGGAATTGGCCAATCAACCCTTGTCCCTGAGCTGAGCAGTGAAAAAATACAGCACAGATGTAATGCTAGTTAATAAAACAGCACAGTTAATCCAGTACAAGTGCAGTATAAGTCAGAATAAATTGAAAAATGGCACTTAGTTTTGTAGATTCTCTCAGCAGCTTTGAAATTAGCACAGGGTAATGTTCACTAACTTGTAGTTTGACTAAAACAAGCAAGTACCACAAAACAAAAGTAAATTAGAAACACTGGAATTCACAAATCAACCCTTGTCCCTGACCTTTTATCTAAACACCTTATACCAGACCTGTTCCAACCAGTTCACTTACTCCCACTAAGTGCAGGTAGGCCCCAGCCAACACAAGATGGCATAGCAGGAAACAAAGGAATCACACAAATAAATCTGGATACAGCAAAACCTGTAACCAGACTATGCTAAAGATATGTAAACTCTATTTAGGTTGATTTCACACAGGAGAACAGATACACACTTAAATATAAGAGGAGAACAGTTCACATTCAGTTAATTAAACAGTTTAACAGTAAAACAGTGAAAAAATACAGTGCAGATGTAATGCTAGTTTATATAACAGCACAGTTAATCAAATGTAGGTGCAGTATAAGTAAGAATAAATTGAAAAATAGCACCAGTTCCAACCAGTTAACTTACTCCCACTAAGTGCAGGTAGGCCCCAGCCAATACAAGATGTCATAGCACGAAACACAGAAAACACTGGAATAAGACAAACAAATCTGGATACAGCTGGCCTAACCTCAGATGTTGGTAACTATAGATCCAGTACCCTTGTTAAATTCTTTCTTGTTTTTTTTTTTTTTTTTTTTTTTTCTTTCTAGCCCGCATTGTCTCACACCTTTCCCTGTTAACTGGCCAATTTGTTCACAGTCACCAAGGTGAGGATCCAAGGATGGACAACTATTCAAATAGCCATCAGGGGTGATTCCGGATCTTTTGCTGGTCTTGTGGCCCTATCCTCTGCTTATACTTAGTGATGTGCAGCGAGAGATGTGTAATGGGTTGACCACAGAGGATACCCCCTCACTTCTTTAAGAGGCATTCCCTCAAAGCAGTCCTGCCTCACCCCATGAATCAAGAGCTGTATTTTTGTTTGGCCCTCCAATAGGGAAATCAGACCACCTGGTATGTTCCTGAGGGGGCACAACCTCCTGGGAGAGGTGAACAGGCCATGCTTCATTGCTCCTTCTCCTTCATGTGTTAATTCCTTTGTAAAAATCACTGAAGCGGTGGATAGTGTTTATGCAGTACATAGAGTATATCTGGACCTGACCAAGGACTTTAACACTATCCCCCATGCAGGAATTAGTGACAGACTTGTACGCTTGTATATAAATTCTTATGTTGTAAAGTAGATAGCTAACTGGCTGTCTGATAGAACCCATGTGGTTAGTATCATAGATGCCACCTCTGAATGTAAGTAATATTACCAGTGGTATACCACAGGGCTTGATGTTAGGCCCTGTTCTATTTTACATTTGTTTCTTAAACATTTAAGCCAATACTTCTGGCCTTTGGTTATCTAAGTTTGCAGCTAACTGCAAATTGGATGTTGTTTTCATTTCTCTGCTGACTTATAATTACTCCAACATTGTTTAGACTCTGTTAAAAATTAATATAAGGACAATGGTTTCAAACTAAGCATGAAACAATGTAGTATAATTTGGTGAACAAACCATTTACACACCAACTCTATAGGTAATATATCCCTTAACACAGACACTGTTGTAAGGGATCTGGTTGTCTTGTTTATAATTCCTTATCTTTTGACCATTATGTCCCACAGTAGTTCAGAAAGCCTTCTATCTATTCATTTAATTTCCAAAGGCCTCTCTTCTATATACAAAAATGTCTTAGTCCCCCCCCCCTACTCATTGTAGATCAGAGTGTGTGATACACCTTTAAGAAGCTTTCCAGTCAGCAGGTACATGCATATAAGTACTGAGCACGTGCAAGCAAGAGTGCCATTTTGTAGTGAGCAGTCAAGATGCAAGCATGCATGTGTGTACTCGTCAGTCAGTTAATTCGCTTATTTAAGTTTAATGTTCCTGCTATCCATCCTGATGTGTTTGTATGTAATAAAATACTTAAATGAGCACCCAAGCCTCATTGTCTTATTCAGATATAAAATACAAGTGACACTCATCACCTATCAGACTCATTATTGAATATAATGCCCCTTTTGGCTTGATTTTGTCTAAACGTAAAAAGATCAATGACCTCAAGATCCCCAGCTATCCAGACAGACTGGTAGCCCTTTTGCTCTGCTTCAGCTCTTTTCACCTCATCCATGGTAACCTGTGTCTAGCCATTCAAGCAATGAAATATCTGACCCTCTTTGACTTCCCATTCTTTCTCAGAACAAATGGTTCGTCAGATATGAGGTTAAAGGACCTAAACCTTCATCAACAGATAAATAAGACTTGTTGATGATATAGATTCATATGCAAACGTATCCCCATCTCTGGAACAAACTTCAACTGTATCAATAAGAGTAGCAGCATAGATAATAAATGGAATGTAACTAGCAAATTAACATTAACAAGTACCTCACCTTAACAAGGTTCCAAGTTAAAAAAAAAAGAATACATGAAAGGGCATGCTTATCATGTACTATATCAGACTGAATATACAACTCACATTCCAGTTAATCAAAAGTTATATTTGCAATCTCTATGCAAACTGTGCACGTTTTCCCCATTAACGTATCTTAAAATACTATTGTGTTTTTTCAAACTACTCATCTGAGAACTATGCTGATTGTACCTAACCATTTCCTACACCTACATCCACCAAATACACCTAGAAAACTAGTTCTGTTCTTACTCCTTCCACCATAGTATTTTGTGCCATACCTTTACATTACTCTCACTGTCTCTACTTGTTCCTTACTATTACTCCTTCCTGAACAGTATTTGTGCCATGCCTTTACATTACTCCCACTGTTTCTACCTGTTCCTTATTATTACTCCTTCCTGTGTAGTATTTGTGCCATACCTTTACATTACTCCCACTGTCTCTGCTTGTTCCTTACTATTACTCCTTCCTGCACAATATTTTGTGCCATAGATTTATATTAATCCCACTGTCTCTACTTCTTCCTTACTATTACTCCTTCCTGCACAGTATTTGTGCCATGCCTTTACATTACTCCCACTGTCTCTACCTGTTCCTTACTATTACTCCTTCCTATGCAGTATTTGTGCCATACCTTTACATTACTCCCACTGTCTCTGCTTGTTCCTTACTATTACTCCTTCCTGCACAGTATTTTGTGCCATACCTTTACATTACTGCCACTGTCTCTACTTGTTCCTTACTATTACACCTTCCTGCACAGTATTTCTGCCATACCTTTACATTACTCCCACTGTCTCTGCTTGTTCCTTACTATTACTCCTTCATGCACAGTATTTTGTGCTATACCTTTACATTACTCCCACTGTCTCTAATTGTTCCTTACTATTACTCCTTCCTGCACAGTATTTTGTGCCATATCTTTACATTACTCCCACTGTCTCTACTTGGTCCTTACTATTACTCCTTCCTGCACAGTATTTGTGCCTTGCCTTTACATTACTCCCACTGTCTCTACCTGTTCCTTACTATTACTCCTTCCTATGCAGTATTTGTGCCATACCTTTACATTACTCTCACTGTCTCTACTTGTTTCTTACTATTACTCCTTCCTGCACAGTATTTGTGCCATGCCTTTAAATTACTCCCACTGTCTCTACCTCTTCCTTACTATTACTTCTTCCTGTGCAGTATTTGTACCATACCTTTACATTACTCACACTGTCTGCTTGTTCCTTACTATTACTCCTTCCTGCACAGTATTTTGTGCCATACCTTTATATTAATCCCACTGTCTCTACTTGTTCCTTACTATTACTTCTTCCTGCACAATATTTGTGCCATGCCTTTACATTACTCACACTGTCTCTACCTGGTCCTTACTATTACTCCTTCCTATACAGTATTTGTGCCATACCTTTACATTACTCCCACTGTCTCTGCTTGTTCTTTACTATTACTCTTTCCTGCACAGTATTTTCTGCCATACCTTTATATTACTCCCACTGTCTCTGCTTGCTCCTTACTATAACTCCTTCATGCACAGTATTTTGTGCAATACCTTTACATTACTCCCACTGTCTCTACTTGTTCCTTACTATTACTCATTCCTGCACAGTATTTGTGCCATACCTTTACATTACTCCCACTGTCTCTACTTGTTCCTTACTATTACTCCTTCCTGCACAGTATTTGTGCCATAACTTTACATTACTCCCACTGTCTCTACTTGTTCCTTATTATTACTCCTTCCTGCACAGTATTTATATTACTCCTACTGTCTCTACTTGTTCCTTATTATTACTCCTTCCTGCACAGTATTTTGTGCCATATCTTTACATTACCCCCACTGTCTCTACTTGGTCCTTACTATTACTCCTTCCTGCACAGTATTTGTGCCTTGCCTTTACATTACTCCCACTGTCTCTACCTGTTCCTTACTATTACTCCTTCCTACGCAGTATTTGTGCCATACCTTTACATTACTCCCACTGTCTCTACTTGTTCCTTACTATTACTCCTTCCTGCACAGTATTTGTGCCATACCTTTACATTACTCCCACTGTCTCTACCTCTTCCTTACTATTACTTCTTCCTGTGCAGTATTTGTACCATACCTTTACATTACTCACACTGTCTCTGCTTGTTCCTTACTATTACTCCTTCCTGCACAGTATTTTCTGCCATACCTTTATATTAGTCCCACTGTCTCTACTTGTTCCTTACTATTACTTCCTCCTGCACAATATTTGTGCCATGCCTTTACATTACTCCCACTATCTCTACCTGGTCCTTACTATTACTCCTTCCTATGCAGTATTTGTACCATAACTTTACATTACTCCCACTGTCTCTACTTGTTCCTTATTATTACTCCTTCCCGCACAGTATTTTGTGCCATACCTTTACATTAGTCCCACTGTCTCTACTTGCTCCTTACTATTGATCTACCGTGTCTTTCAAACAAACCTGCTACTGGATACCACTTCTGTTGATTTAGTAACCCATTTTTTGTTTTTATTTTGTGTAACAGTGCATTTTTATTACTCTGAACGTATTTATTTGGCCATTCATGTAGCATGTTATTAACAAACATTATGCACTAAACTTTGATATTGACTACAATATGTTAATAACCTTTTCTACTGACATAGCTAAAATTGTATGTAAATAAATCAAAATCAATGGTCTGTTGATATCTTGGTTAGCAAACACTGTTCAGTACTGACATTTTCATGTATGTATACAGCAAAATTGTAATAGGCATCATTAAAGGGTGGGCTGGCATACTCGTTAGGGTGTTTACCTTATAGACACAAGTTACAGGGCTTGATTATCACTTTTGGAAGGGATACTTGCTATACTTAAAATGGCCCACAAGGGCAGCTAGCCTAGTACTAACCTATAATGGGCCTTATTTTCCTGTATATCTGCTGAAAAGGGGCAACTGCCCAGTTAGACTGTGTGGATAAACAACTCAATTAAATAACCACATAAACAAACAAATAAACACACATACAAATAAACAAACACATACATTTCATCTCATGTGTAAGTTCAGAGGTTACATTAAGCTTTGTAAATCACAGTTATACCAGCTGACCCTTTGTCATAGATATGGGATTCTGTCTGTGACTTAAATGAAACGGGTTCTAGCAGTAGCCAGATGCCAGAGTGCCACTTCTGGGAATAAAAGAATGAGCACATGGAAGCCTGCTGCACACCCCTGTAATGTGGGAAGGAGGCTACACCCATGTGCATTTCAATGGAGTTAAAAGGATGCATGCATGCACTTAGGGCACAATGTGCAGAAAGGCATGCTGCTTCCCAACATACTGATGTCTTGGGAATGGCAGAGGTATGGCAAGAACAGCCCAGTATTAAATGCGTGATGTCACCAGAAACCCTGCCTTACCTCTATCCCACTGCATCATCCAGTATTGAGCTACCATAAGATAAAGTCTCACTCCACAAAGGATAAGACCAGGACACAGCTGGACAGACAGAGTGAGAGAAACAATGGGATAGTAGGGAATGCCTTAGCTGAAGCATGCTGGGAGTGCTAGCTAGAGTCAGTACATATTTGCACATGGTTCCCCTGCATTTTATCAAACATATGTCTGTCTGATAAATTCAGCGGTAGTTCAAATTTGTTGGCTGAAAAAGGTAAGTGGAGTTTGGGTAGGGGTGGGAGTGTTTGTGTGTGTTTGGAGGGTTAGGGTTAGGGTAAGTGTTAGGTTTAGTGTGTATGTGGGTGTGGGTGGGTGTAGGTGTGGGTAGGAGTGTGTATTTGTGTGCGTACATGCACGTATGCACATGCACATGCATGTGTGTGTTTGCGGGTATGGGATAGGATGACAGGCTTGATGTGATGTTCTGAGTGCGTGTGCTTGTCTGAGCCTGTCCTGTTTAGCAGCAGTGTTACAGAAAGGGTATTTTTAAGGTAAGATTTTGGGTTAGGATTAGCACTCATTAGTACAGTGGTGCACATTTACATATGTAAACTCCTTCAGAACTGTGTGCACATCAACATACATGAACTCCTTCAGAAATGTGTGCACATTAATATACATGATTTTTTTTTTCAGAACTGTATGCACATCTACATACATGAACTTTTTCACAACTGTGTGCACATTTGCGTACATGAACTCCTTCAGAACAGTGTGGACATCTACATACATGAACTCCATTAGAAATGGGTGCACATTTGTACTGACACAATCCTTCAGAAATGTGTACACATCTACATGCATTAATTTCTTCAGAGCTGTCTGCACACTTGTATGCACTTACTCTCAAAGCTGTATGCATATCTACATACTTTCTCTCCTTCAGAACTGTATGTATATGTACTTACATTTAATCCTTCAGAACTTTATGCACATCTACATACGTTCACTCATTCAGAACTGTAGGCACATCTATATACATGCACTCCGTCAGAGCTGCATGCATGTCTACATAGATGCAATCCTTTAGAACTGTATGAACATCTATATACATGCACTCCTTCACAGCTGTGTGTGTGTGTGTGTGTGAGTATCTATATCTATATATACATATATATATATATATATATATATAAATTCTTTAATCCTTGCATCTGTTACTGCAAGGCAGCCCTGGCAGTGAGAGGAGGGCCATGATGGTCACTGGCCCCTTACGGTTCCACTTACATGATAAAAGATCATTTTAACTCTTTAGGCTCATGCCATGTATAAAATAACTGCAAGGCTAAGGCAGTTGAAATTCAGAGAGTAAGACACTAGTAGTTTATAGATTTTAAACTTGATATTTTATAAATAGAATGCATGATAGTTGTGATATGTGCATTAAAAAAACTGATCAAGATTATGTCATATATTTAATTCCTCTGTGATGCTGCCATCGAGGGACTGTTATATCCAGCATCTGCTAACACTGAAGTAAATTGTTTTCTTGGATGCCTTTGAAAAACCAGTTTTTTGTCTGTGTATTTGTTGGTCAGAATCTGTTATGTTAATAATGGGGCAGAGGGCAGCATTCCTGAGGGCACTTCACAGCCCTCCAGTTTGATGCATACTTCACATATTCTGAACTCTAGGTAATTGTTTTCCTTTAAATTGGAATGTAGCAATTCTGCATTGATGCTATGACAGCTCAAATGGCAGGCTTCCTGACAGAAGAAATCAAATGACATTGATGGTCATTCCCCTCCCAGGACCATCTCCACACAGATAAAATGATCGTTTGAGAAAGGAAAAAATGTTTATGTCCTCCTCACCTGCTGCTTATCTAGTTTTCGGTCAATCTGTAAGAAAAGGGAGGAAAAAGGAAGAGTAAAATGTAATGATTATTTGTAATTATTGTAACAAGCTGGGATTCATAAACAAGGTTTGCATCACACCATCACCTTTTCCACATTGTTAAAGTCATGCAAATGGCATGTAATTCATAAGCATTTTACTCTTTGTACGCCTGTTCTGTGTAATGTAAACTATTCCAAAGCCAAATAACAGGCAGAGTGCAAATCAAGATCCATGCAATGTAAAATTAGGTGCACAAGTGCGTTTTTGAATTGTATACAGAATAAATACATAATTTCAGCTACATTACAATTGCACAATAGATGCTGACTTATTGTGGTGTGCAGGCATAGTATGTAATATTATGCACTGATAGTGCTGCAGGGTGACAAAATACCACGAACTGGTGCAATACTATTTGTCAGTCTGCAGCTCACTAGGCACATTTGCACAAGGGTGAGCTTTAATAAGAGCTCCATGACCATTTCAGAGTTACCAGGCTCACATTACAGCACATATGTGATGTAACATATGGATCTGGACAGTATAGATTGCCTAACTAGTCTAACTAGATGATGTGTCCAGAAAGAAGTTACTTTTCGATCACAGTAACTTTTTTATCACCATCCCTGAGCTACAGTAGATATTTCTACATATTGGATGCTGTGGCATGTGGGTCAGTACAAAATGTTAAAATGTGACATTTTACAGATAACAGGTGCAAGCTGCATATCCAGGACAGACAATTCACATCTATAACAAACAAGCAGGCCTGTAACAGTGGATTTAACTGAATGTCTACAGCAAAAGTATAATCTGGGCAGGAAAAAGGGAAGGCATCACTGATCAGTATTAGCAAAAAACTACGGGCACACATAAAATTGTCTAAGGCCAGCTTCGAGAGAAAAATTGCACAGGACACTAAGGATAATCACAAGGCTTTCTTTAGTTATGTTAGGAACCTGGGTGGTAATTCCCAGATATGCTCAGAATTAGTCCAAAATGACAAAAAATACACTGAACCCACAGACATTGCCAACATCCTAGCTAACAGGTTCAGCGCAAACTTCTCCCCACCAAAAGGGCAAATATCTATCCCAGCAGAGTGCTGCCCCCCCCTGACATCTCAGATGCTCAGCTAAGAGCCGCCCTCTCCAAAGCAAAAAACACAGCATCAATGGAAACAGATGGTGTCCCGGGCTGCGTCCTACATGAACTCCAAGAAGAGCTAAACCCAAACATAAAACTACTGTTCAATCTCAGCCTTACTACAGGATATGTGCCCAAAGAGTGGCGTACAGCAACAGTGGTCCCTCTCCATAAAGGTGGTGCCTCAACGGATCCTGGAAACTATCACCCCATAAACCTGACTAGCTTGGTCTGCAAAGCTATGGAAAGGATCATCATGGACCACATAAATAAAGATATTGGGGACCTACAGACACTGGATCCTACCCAGTTCGGCTTTGTTAAGGGCAGATCCTGCCTCTTAAACCTGGTTGATTTCTTTGAAACAGTCACCAAGGCCATTGACGAGGGAAGGTGGTCCACACAGCCTACCTGGACCTCGCAAAGCCTTCGATACAATACCCCACTCGGGCATTATAGATAAGCTCACCAGCTTAAATATAAACCCTATGTCACTAGATGGATTGCAAACTGGCTCAAGGACAGAACCCACATGGTTAGAATTGCTGGAGCCATGTCAGACTCCAAACCAGTTACAAGTGGTGTCCCACAAGGCTCAGTCCTGGGACCTCTCTTGTTCGGTATATATTTCTCGGAGGTACAGGCCAACATGGAAGGACTGTGGCTGACCAAGTTCGCAGATGACTGCAAACTGGGCGCCATAATCAACTCTCCAGCCGACACAAGCATCCTCCAAAAGGGCCTCATAGAAACAGACAACTGGTGCCAGAGCCATGGCCTCAAGCTAAATGCCAAAAAGTGTATAGTCATCCCCTTTGGCAAAAACAAAGTGCCCACAAATTACCACATAGGTGGTAATCCATTAAGTACAGAAGAAGTAATTAGGGACCTGGGGACCCAAGTTGATAGCAATCTCTCATTTGACAACCACGTGGCCAAAGTGGTTAGAAAAACATTTTATATAGCCCACCTAATCATGAAGGGATTCACATCTAGATCAGGGCAGGTCATCGTGCCTCTTTACTCATCCCTCATCAGGCCCATAATTGAGTACAATGCCCCTTTTGGGATGTACCTTACCAGACACCTGCAGCAACTGGAAAGACCCCAAAAGTACCTCACCAAGAGGATCAAAGGGCTCAAACAGATGCCATATGCTGCCCGGTTAAAGAAACTCCAGCTCTACTCAGTGGCATACCGCCTGTTCAGAGGTGATCTGTGCCTGACGTATAAAGCCATGTCCAACCCGGAATTTATGGACATGCTGCACCTCAGAAAATCCAAATCCCATCGAGCTACATGCTCGAGAGACTTGAACCTCAGCACTGAAATAAATAGGACATGCTGGAGGGACAGATTCATAACCCAGAGGCTCCCTTCACTCTGGAATAAAATCCCAGTCCAGGTTAGGCAGAGTCCCTCATTGACTCTCTTCAAGAGGAATCTTGATGAGTGGATGACAGATCGTAGGTTTACCCCGGGTATCACTTCTGTGTCACTGTTAAACAGAGGCACAGTATACTTACCTCGAAAAAGGGCATAGCAAAATAAATTTAAAATGGGTGACGAAAGCCAAACACATTCTGGCTAGGCTTATAAATGCCCTAGGGCAGATAGCCTAGTATGAACCTATGAACCTAATAGTTACTTTATATGCATTTTGAGAACATGGCATTCCATGATACCTCCAGTAACGATGTATACTATGCAGGGATTTCAGTGAGTTTCAGGTCAACCAATGGTGATAGGTGCAACAGATTGTACACATGTTGGTATTAAAGCCCAACTAGAATCGTATCTTATCTTACACTTATCTAAATGTTGACTACATACCCACATCTGGAAAATAAGCAACCTTTTCCAAGTATTCTCCCTGGGGATAATACAGCAAAGATGTTGGTTTTGTACATACAATATATTACCTTTATTTTATCTCATTATATTGCATGTCACTTGTGTTAACATTTCATCTTCTTTCATGTTATGTACTGATTTTAGCTTTGTCCTGTTTATTTTTTGACCAAACTGGTCTACAAGCTTTGTTCTTTCATTTGTTACTACTATGATTTTATTTTGTCTCTGTATTTATTTCCATTTGTAACTACCTTGCAATCCCGGGAAATGTCTGAAAAGGCTCTGTGGACCAGTCCTCTCTCCTAGTTAACTAATTAAATAAGTAAAAAAAAAATAAAATAAACAGTATGTGTGTGTCAAAGATGACATGGATGATGTGAGAGTATTATATTTAATGCAGTATTAAAATAGGTTTGCTAATGGAAGACGGAAAATATATAATAGCAATGTTGTAAAACATAAATACAGTCAAGCCTGTCTGTTACTGCAAGCTTTGAACGTGAGTACTTTTAAGTGTAGAAGAATACAAAACATAATTATTCTAATGTGTAAACAAGGCTGTGGCAGTGGGAACAACTTCAGGTCTGCAACATATTTATGTGGGAGTATATATAATGCCAGTGCTATGGCTGTGACTTTTGGCCTGTAACACTGGATGTTCAAGTGACCTGTAATATGTACTAATGTTTGGTTAAACAGCAGTGCACCATAACTCCCAGATGCACATAAACAGTGCATGGAACTGAATGTCTACAGCAAACATATAATTCGGGCAGGAAATAGTTACTTTATATGGTAGACTTGCAAATCCAGGATTAAGGCTTCAGCAAAAACTGCAGGCCTGCAGTTTGCAGATTTTTCCACTGTGGTGCAGCGGTAGCATTGTTGCCTCACAGCAAGAGGTTCTCCCATTCGATTCTTGGCTGGAGCACCTTCTGTATGGAGTCTGCATGTCCTCCCCGCAGTCGAGTGGCGTTCGAAAGACATGCATGAATGGGTGTGCCTCCGTTGAAGGTTGGGTGTCGGGCTGGCACCTCGGCACCGTAAAAATCAACTGCCAATCATTAGCTGATCGGCGTTCCGCTGTGGCGACCCCTAACCGGGAAAAGCCGAAAGAAGAACAACATATAATATCAGTGCTGCCAATGTAACCCCAAGCATATGTGTATGTAAGTACAAGTAGCTCTAAGTATCTTCCTGTAAATGCTGCACATACATTAAAACACATTTGCACTTGATATAAACACAGGACTGTAATGTGCCTCTTTGGGGGATACATAATGCCATTGCTGTGGATATAACCTCAGGCATACATCTGATGAAGTACATACAAGTCTGAAATATGTTCTTACAGATGTTGGGCAACATTTAAAATGTATTATCATTGGATATAAATCCAGGACTGCAATGAATGCTATTTACAGTGGGTGGGCTTGGGGCAGGCACAAAAGAAAAGGGTCAACCGAGGATTATCAGGGACCAACCCTAAAAAAGATGTGGGAGAGGCTCCCTCGCTAATAGTTAATTTATCAAGTAGGAACTTGAATGAAGCTGAAAAACAGGTTTTGAACAAGGGCCTAAGCTTTATACCCTCAGGAAGGGATGATGTGGTAGAGTCAATAGTGAATATGAAATTATTCACGAGGAATTTACAATTAAAATTAGATTTTGGCTCATCGGAAATTGGAAATGTTGTACCTAGGTTCCGTACAAATAGCACTTACATCCCTCAATTATGCCCCACTCTAGAGGTATTTGAGAGGATGTTGGAGAGGGATATACATGACCATTTCATAACATACCAACAAAAGGGCCATGGACGGAATCTAAACTATTCTCAGAGATGTGCTTTAAATGCACTAAAAAATGATGTCACTTTAGTGATTAGACTCATGGACAAGGGAGGCCCCATTGTTTTGATGGATGCAACTGACTATAAAAATAGAATGGAACATCTGTTAAGTGAAGATAGGTTTTATAGGAAGATAGATATGGAAGATGTGAGACAGAAAATAATGGAAGTTCACTATATGTTAGATGATTTAATTATGTCTTTTAGTATTACAAGTGAACTATACAGTTATTTTAAAGTTGATAATCCCACATTACCTATTATTCACGGACTACCGAAGGTCCACAAGTCTCATCATAATCCACCGATGAGACCGATTGTAGCTGGTCAGGGATGGGTGACTGAACCCTTGTCCGTTTATGTAGAGACAGTCCTGAGACCGCTGGTGAATGAGAATAAATTCACTTTAAAGGATAGCAAACAGTTCTTGTTAGATTTATATACAAGTATTAAGGATTTGGACGTAAGCACTGAGTATCTATTAGTGACGTTAGATGTGGTTAGTTTGTTTACCATGATACCTAATGATATAGGGGTTCAGTATATTAAAACCTATTTATCCACACATTCAGATTTCCTAAGAGTGAAAATTGACCTGGTTGCTTTATATCTTGAAACGATATTGAACAACAATGTGTTTGTTTTTGGTGAGGATGTATACTTACAAAGGGATGGCGTAGCTATGGGCACTTCTTGTGCCAATAGCTACGCCAACCTAGTTATGGCCACCTGGGAAGAACAAGTTTTGTTTGAGAACCTACTTTATAAGCAACATGTAGGGATGTACCGTCGATTTGTAGACGACCTGTTTTTTCTGTGGATGGGGGGTACAGAGACCCTTGAGAGGTTTGTACAACAGTTGAATGTGTCCACTGGTTTCTTAAAGTTTACGTTAAATTTTTCAGAAGTGAAGATTTCATACTTGGATGTGGAAATAACTAGAATGGAAAATGGGACATTAAATACCTCCATCCACAGGAAGTTATGTCATAGGAATACGTTGCTTCATAAAAGCAGCATGCATCCACAACATATTTTTTACAACATTATGAAAGGTCAGTTTTTGAGAGCATCTAGGTACAATCCCCTAGATAGTGGTTATAAAACTGAAGTGAATGAGCTGAGAAAGAGATTTACAGATAAGGAATATGATCCAGAAGCAATAGAGAGGGTAATTGCTGAAGTTGATGAACTGAGGTCTACGATAGCTAAGCCCTACTTTGCAGAAGGGAATCAAGGTTTAGAAATCCCTCAATCTTTAGAGAGAGTAACAGTAAGACCAGTCATGACGTATAGTAGGGACACTAGAGTGATTAAAGAAATATATAATAAGCATTGGGAAATACTGTCATCCAATAGGGAAATTGGTGCTATAGCAGGGTTTGAACCTAGTTTTGCCTTCAAAAATAAACCAAATCTAAAAAGATTGTTATGTAACCCTAAAAAGGTGCATAAAAAAACATCTGAGAAGGTAGATAGGAACACAGTACCTTGTGGTAGTTGTAACCACTGTGGTTTCATTAATGTAGAAACCGTGTTCGTTCATCCTGTTACAAAGTATAGGTTCTATTTTGATACTAATACTGATTGTAACAGTAGAAATGTGGTTTACTTTGCGAGGTGTGACACATGTCCAGCCTTCTATGTAGGCAAAACTAATAGGAGCCTTAAAGAACGCATAAGGGAACATAATTATAATATTAGAATAAGTTCAGAAGTAAATGCTCTAGCTAAGCACCATCAGACATCAGGACAGAACCATATGTTTAAATTTAGTGTCCTACAGTATATGCATGTTAATCCTAGAGGGGGTGATATTGTCAACCTGACCCTAGAAAATGAAATGAGGTGGATAATCAGACTGAAAGCTGACGAACCACCAGGGTTAAATGATAAAGTACAAGTTAAACCTATTTTAAGGAATAGAAGGGTGTATAGACCCTAATGTGTCATTAACATTTTAGGAAATTGAAATTAAGTACTGTAAGAGAGGGCCTCTGCATAAGTTTTTACATGTTTTTATATGTTTTAATATATGTTTCTATATGTCTTAATACATGAAATGCATATATTTTTATGAACAAAAGAGATATATTAATATGAGTTGTTCATTGTGTTTTTAAAATGAAATGTGAGCCTAATTATTTGATTTGAAATGTGTCGAACCAATCACAGCACAGTTGAATGTATTTAAATGTTTGTCTTTGAGAGCTATTTTATTAGTCTGAGGAAGCCTATTGCACTTTGTTATCTGGAATAAATTGTGTTCGTGGAATTTTAAACATTTGGATTCTTATTTTTGAAGTGGTTTGCTGACTTCCAAATTGAAACATTGAACTGCAAGGAGTGTCTTTAGCATTTTTACAGGACGTGCGTGCTTATGGTAAATGGTGTATCTTGTATTAGTTTTGACACGCTGTTCCTGAACTCCGCTTGGTTGCTGTGCATTCTTGGCGTGACATTTAGTTTATTTACGTTGCAGCATCAGGGGAGAATGGCTAATATCGACGACTCCAATGTAGAATTGGCGTATGTACCTAACGTAATGGAGAGAGACGTTATCAGCAAGGGTGTGCGACGCTTTCAAGTTTGCTTGGGAAGCACGGAGAATGTATTGTTGGACTTTTCACCGAGTATCGGAAGGAATGATAATACGGAAAGAGGAGACATTTCTCTGGAGCTTACTAAGGACTTACAAGACTTTGAAACAGCATTTATTAAGCTAAAAAAGTTACAGGTACAAAGGATGTATTTTGAAGCTTGCTTGTATAAAAAAATTATACCACGTGGGCTTCGTATTCTTAAAATGCCCACGTCAGGGAATAAGTTCCCTGACTTGTTATACAAATGGCAACAGTTAAATATGGAATTAAGTTATAACTACATGCGTTTATTAATAGATTATCATACACCTGAAGAAAACTTGTTAAAAGAAATGGTCAATGAATGTTTTGATAATCTTGTAAGAAAATATACAACTGCTGATTTAAATTTAAAACTTGAAAGAGTGTTAGATGACATTATGTTGTTTGAAAAAAGGATGCTAGAACAAAAGAAAGTAAAAATAACAAGGGATGTCAGAGATTTTAGCAATAACAATGTATTCATGTGGCCTAAAGAACAATTCAGTATGAATGAGGCTAACAGGTTGGAACAGCGACGAGGATATTCATCGCATGGTGCTGTTCCAACACATACAGCCAATTCTAATATTTTAACTACTGATATGAATGTTAGAAAGAGTTTAGGACACATTGACGAAGGAAAAAGGATGCCCTCGGTCAATGTTAATGATAATAAACATATCTCTTTAGAAGGAAACATAAATACACAATCTCAAGAAGCGACAACCAGTTCCTTAGTAGAAGGAAATAGGGAGCTGTTACCCTTACAACAGAGTTATATTGAAGGTGAAAATGGCCAAGGTAATGAATTAGTTACTACTGTGGAGCCAGTAGTAAGGTCTAAGATATTAACAGGAAGTAATACAGTTGTGGTACCGAAAGGAACAGGAAATACCCCTTTCCCCATAGTACAAGACCAAGGCAAGGAACAAAGGAGGTCAGGGAGCAGGGGCAGGCACAAAAGAAAAGGGTCAACCGAGGATTATCAGGGACCAACCCTAAAAAAGATGTGGGAGAGGCTCCCTCGCTAATAGTTAATTTATCAAGTAGGAACTTGAATGAAGCTGAAAAACAGGTTTTGAACAAGGGCCTAAGCTTTATACCCTCAGGAAGGGATGATGTGGTAGAGTCAATAGTGAATATGAAATTATTCACGAGGAATTTACAATTAAAATTAGATTTTGGCTCATCGGAAATTGGAAATGTTGTACCTAGGTTCCATTAAATAGCAGTTACATCCCTCAATTATGCCCCACTTTAGAGGTATTTGAGAGGATGTTGGAGAGGGATATACATGACCATTTCATAACATACCAACAAAAGGGCCATGGACGGAATCTAAACTATTCTCAGAGATGTGCTTTAAATGCACTAAAAAATGATGTCACTTTAGTGATTAGACCTGCGGACAAGGGAGGCCCCATTGTTTTGATGGATGCAACTGACTATAAAAAAAGAATGGAACATCTGTTAAGTGAAGATAGGTTTTATAGGAAGATAGATATGGAAGATGTGAGACAGAAAATAATGGAAGTTCACTATATGTTAGATGATTTAATTATGTCTTTTAGTATTACAAGTGAACTATACAGTTATTTTAAAGTTGATAATCCCACATTACCTATTATTCACGGACTACCGAAGGTCCACAAGTCTCATCATAATCCACCGATGAGACCGATTGTAGCTGGTCAGGGATGGGTGACTGAACCCTTGTCCGTTTATGTAGAGACAGTCCTGAGACCGCTGGTGAATGAGAATAAATTCACTTTAAAGGATAGCAAACAGTTCTTGTTAGATTTATATACAAGTATTAAGGATTTGGACGTAAGCACTGAGTATCTATTAGTGACGTTAGATGTGGTTAGTTTGTTTACCATGATACCTAATGATATAGGGGTTCAGTATATTAAAACCTATTTATCCACACATTCAGATTTCCTAAGAGTGAAAATTGACCTGGTTGCTTTATATCTT
Organism: Protopterus annectens; assembly: GCF_019279795.1. Taxonomy (NCBI): domain Eukaryota; kingdom Metazoa; phylum Chordata; order Ceratodontiformes; family Protopteridae; genus Protopterus; species Protopterus annectens. Next base: position 992,206,881 of record NC_056743.1, read on the forward strand.
GAAACGATATTGAACAACAATGTGTTTGTTTTTGGTGAGGATGTATACTTACAAGGATGGGCTATGGGCACTTCTTGTGCCAATAGCTACGCCAACCTAGTTATGGCCACCTGGGAAGAACAAGTTTTGCTTGAGAATCACCTTTATAAGCAACATGTAGGGATGTACCGTCGATTTGTAGATGACCTGTTTTTTCTGTGGATGGGGGGCACAGAGACCCTTGAGAGCTTTGTACAACAGTTGAATGAGTCCACCGGTTTCTTAAAGTTTACGCTAAACTTCTCAGAAGTGAAGATTTCATACTTGGATGTGGAAATAACTAGAATGGAAAATGGAACATTAAATACCTCCATTCACAGGAAGTTATGTCATAGGAATAAAAGCAGCATGCATCCACAACATATTTTTTACAACATTATGAAAGGTCAGTTTCTGAGAGCATCTAGGTACAATCCCCTAGATAGTGGTTATAAAACTGAAGTGAATGAGCTGAGAAAGAGATTTACAGATAGGGAATATGATCCAGAAGCACAATAGAGGGTGAAGTTGATGAACTGAGGTCTAGCTAAGCCCTACTTTGCAGGGAATCAAGGTTTAGAAATCCTCAATCTTTAGAGAGAGTAACAGTAAGACCAGTCATGACGTATAGTAGGGACACTAGAGTGATTAAAGAAATATATAATAAGCATTGGGAAATACTGTCATCCAATAGGGAAATTGGTGCTATAGCAGGGTTTGAACCTAGTTTTGCCTTCAAAAATAAACCAAATCTAAAAAGATTGTTATGTAACCCTAAAAAGGTGCATAAAAAAACATCTGAGAAGGTAGATAGGAACACAGTACCTTGTGGTAGTTGTAACCACTGTGGTTTCATTAATGTAGAAACCGTGTTCGTCATCCTGTTACAAAGTATAGGTTCTATTTTGATACTAATACTGATTGTAACAGTAGAAATGTGGTTTACCTTGCGAGGTGTGACACATGTCCAGCCTTCTATGTAGGCAAAACTAATAGGAGCCTTAAAGAACGCATAAGGGAACATAATTATAATATTAGAATAAGTTCAGAAGTAAATGCTCTAGCTAAGCACCATCAGACATCAGGACAGAACCATATGTTTAAATTTAGTGTCCTACAGTATATGCATGTTAATCCTAGAGGGGGTGATATTGTCAACCTGACCCTAGAAAATGAAATGAGGTGGATAATCAGACTGAAAGCTGACGAACCACCAGGGTTAAATGATAAAGTACAAGTTAAACCTATTTTAAGGAATAGAAGGGTGTATAGACCCTAATGTGTCATTAATATTTTAGGAAATTGAAATTAAGTACTGTAAGAGAGAGCCTCTGCATAAGTTTTTACATGTTTTTATATGTTTTAATATATGTTTCTATATGTCTTAATACATGAAATGCATATATTTTTATGAACAAAAGAGATATATTAATATGAGTTGTTCATTGTGTTTTTAAAATGAAATGTGAGCTTAATTATTTGATTTGAAATGTGTCGAACCAATCACAGCACAGTTGAATGTATTTAAATGTTTGTCTTTGAGAGCTATTTTATTAGTCTGAGGAAGCCTATTGCACTTTGTTATCTGGAATAAATTGTGTTCGTGGAATTTTAAACATTTGGATTCTTATTTTTGAAGTGGTTTGCTGACTTCCAAATTGAAACATTGAACTGCAAGGAGTGTCTTTAGCATTTTTACAGGACGTGCGTGCTTATGGTGAATGGTGTATCTTGTATTAGTTTCGACACGCTGTTCCTGATCTCCGCTTGGTTGCTGTGCATTCTTGGCGAAACATTAAAATGTATCTTATCTGTGTGTAATGCAGTCTGACAGGATATGCAGGTCTGATGGCTGCTACACAATTTCAGTTCACGTCTAGAAGATGGACATGTGGGCCTGTGACATTTGTTTGGTATGACCAAACAAGTATTGACTGTAAATGCAGTTGCTGGAAATGTAGGCCTGTAACTTATGACTCTTTTGATAAAGACACATATGTACTTGTAAACACTTACAATGAATGGATGAGACATTAAACCAAAGTCTCAGCTGCCTGAGTTGGTGGTTGCTCCAATGGATGTAAAAGATCCCATGGAACTTATCAAAAAGAGTAGGTGAAGTTCCCTTGGGGCACTGGTCAAATTTTGCCTAGGCAGTATGAATAACACCTTGGGTCTCCTCTGAAAGGAGGCCATTGGCTTAGCGGGACTAACACAGTGAACAAAGTGTAGATAAAAATAGGCTTCCAGACTGTCATATTGCATTTTAAAGTATGTAAAGAGTATATAATCCACCTTAGTAATGTACAAAATTAACATGTTGAGTATATTGTGTGTGTGTGTGTGTGTGTGTGTGTGTGTGTGTGTGTGTGTGTGTGTGTGTGTGTGTGTGTGTGTGTGTGTGTGTGTGTGTGTGTGTGTGTGTGTGTGTGTGTGTGTGTGTGTGTTTGTGTGTGTGTGTGTGTGTGTGTGTGTGTGTGTGTGTGTGTGTGTGTGTGTGTGTGTGTGTGTGTGTGTGTGTGTTTATGTAGATGAAGAACAATTGTTAGGCAACCTTCTGTAATGCTCTGACATCATGCTTTATATACTAGGTTGCATACATGTATAGTAGCAACTGTTGAACGGCTGCTACGTTGACAAACAAATGCTGACTCCCTTCTGCACATGTTCTGAGGCTAATCCTTGGAAAATGCAAATTATTAAACAGTGTTTTTGCTGGAGGCAAGCCCCCTGCACCCTCTATATCCTCTACTAATTATTTATTCCAACTTTTGAGATCGCACAGTCCCTAGGGAAAGGACATATTCCCCAAGTCCAGGGATTTACACTGTGACACAACTGTTGACCAAGTTTTGTCGACCCAAGCATATCAACAAAACACAGTTGGATATTATGTATATTGAACAAAAAGAGAGACAGTAAGTCAGAATTTACCATCATCAAGTATCTCTCTTATCTAGTGAGGTTGGAAACATTGGGCAAGTTACTCCTTGGCATGCCACGCAGAAGACAGAGATGAGATACAATACTGGAATTGTTTTGTCAATGAGTGTCAATGAGTGATCTATGACAGAACTGAATGCGCCTCCAAATGCCTGATTGTCACATGAACTTAAGCTTGAAATAACATGGATATTGAAACTTTAGAGGAACAACATCAGAGGAAAGCTTCAAAATGTTAAATATGTCCATGGCAAACAACAAGAAAATATATCATATCTAGTAGTACATGGACCGCCTTGGCTTGATAATGTATTTCTTGGATATCTTCTAGGTACATTGCCCTGGTGATGTGATGTCCCCTACAAGGGCCTGCCCTGTAACCCCTGCATTGTGACTGTCACTAGGTGTAGTAAGTAGCACAGTGCAGGATGCACTACAATACTGCAATACCCATATGCACAAATGTGCCAAAAATGTGCTATTAGCCTATGACCAGGCATACACATGCGCTGAAAACCTGTCATGCTATAGACTGATGGCTGTTTATGTAACCTACTGAATAAACCAACATGTCAGTGCATAACAGAAGGATGGCCAATAATAGTTCTTCATACACATGCAGCATAGCCAGAGCACATGATGTACTTGAGAGCTACATAAAAACACACATTGTAGACTTTTCCAGGATGACAGTATGTATCACCTTACTGTGGCTGCTATTGACCTGGTGTACTACCAGTAGAAATCTGGTGCTGATGTGATTGCATTCCTGTTGGAAGATGCTTATCCTACTACTCTGTCCTGCCGTGTTGAAGCAGGTGCACTAATCATTGTCAAGAATACTATACCAGCTGTAGCCATAACAAAATCACGTGAGAGTCGTTTTGAAAATTACCACTGTCAAGTACATATATGGCCCTGACTTTTTCTCCAGGACTACCTTCTTAAAAATTCCAACCAGGAATGGTATGTTTAGCAGAATCCATGTCCAGTACAAGTTAGAATACTGCATCATTTAGTAGATTAGCAAACGTTATTAAGGCTGTGTATATCTCTCAGCTTCTTTGCTCAAGAATTCAGGCCAAAACTAAATATAATAGCAGACAAAGGCCAAAATCATGGGCAATGTTTAAATATTTCTCTAACTAATTTTAATAGCTAATAGAACAACAGGTTTTTCTTCAACATGCATTTTCTGTAAGACGTATGAAACTATATTCCCTTTGTTTACGGACTAAAAATAATCCTCAATAACTTACCAGAAGAATAAAAAAAAAAAACTTATGAGGGATAGGGAAAAATATGAGGCAAAATCAGGGACATTCTGCAATATTCCAGACAGTTAAGGGGTGTGGTATGGCTATGAGATATTAATGGGCTTAATCCTATGGTCCTGGGTTTGAGTCCCCTCAATTTCCATTTGCAAACTGTGTTACTCTAAGCAAGTTATTTAAGCAGTCTGTGCTTCTCGATTAGATCTGGAAAGAAATATTAGTGACTAATGGGCTTATCTGATTAACTACTCCATTGTTTTCTGTTTTTGCTCAAGAATGTCTGCCCTCCTGCACGCCACATCAAACACATTTACTGGTAGTCCTGCAGGAATCTGATATAGTGCAGTAGTCACCCTGCCACCTCATTCAGATTATTCCTGATGTGTTCCCACTGTCAGCTTCTTTCTGCATCCTAGTCTTCATGGCCAAGCAACATAAAATCATATATGGTTAAACAAGTCCTGCTGACTGTAAAGCTGTGCTCCACCACAAACCAAGTAGCATGAACAAAAATGTAGAACACAGCACCACCGCAAACCGATAAATACAGATGGCAAAGAGCAGTGTAAAATCCAAATAGACTTTTATTTGATCACAGGTGAGTGCTTTTGCGATAAAATCGCTTCTTCACACCATAAAAAAATCAGCAGCATCTCAAATATTTCAAATGCAATCAATTAAATATCTACCAGTAAAAACATTCAAGTACAATAGCTATAAAAATTTAAAGGTACAGCTTGCTTTTAAGACAGAAACCATAAAAGGCTATTGCCATAAAAACACACAGCAGTATACTTATTTAAGAAGTTTTCTTTCTTTTAGAACTGGCTTACGAGGTACTGATTCATTCAAACCTGCACCTCTATGTGCTGATAGTTTAAGAATCCATCTTGTTCAAAATTTTATATAGGAAAAACTAATAGGCGACTTAAGGAACAAATTAGAGACCATTATTGTGCCAATAAGGGCCATAGTTATAGAGGCTTAGCTAAACATATACTAGAGAAAGGCACTAACCATTGGTTTAAGTTTGTGGCAGTAGAAGTAATTTATGAAAGTTTTAGGTTGGGTGATATAACTAATGTCACAGAAGGGAAATAATTAAGATGGATTCTTAAACTATTGTACTTGAATGTTTTTTATTGGTAGATATTTAATTGGATTGCATTTTAAATATTTGAGATGCTGCTGATTTTTTGTATGGTCTGAAGAAGCAATTTTATCGTGAAAACACTCACCTGCGTTCAAATCAAAGTCTATTTGGATTTTACACTGCTCTTTGCCATCTGCTTTTTATTGGTTTGCTGTGGTGTTGTGTTCTACATTTTTGTTCATAAAATCATATGTGCTTGCAGCTTGTTTTATCTGAGATTTCTTCACCATCTAGCCTCCATTGTTATGCTGAATTATCTCACATGTATGGGCAACATATATGAAAATAACTCCCTCTCTCAGAACTTGTTCCCCATCATGTGGCCCTGCACAGCAGCAGTATGAACATCAGCCTCCACACTGGCACTTTTGGATGTAATTAGAATGTTACTATTATACATCCAGTGCTCATATCTATGACGTGCATCCCTGACTTGTAAATTGCAATACAGCAGATAAGTTTATGTTTCACTTACCTGCTCTCAAATATTGTGGTTTGGACCACGTTTCAGTGGACTGAATGTGAATTCTCCAGATTGCCACAATCAAAGCAACTATGGAGCAGCATGATGTCTGCAGTCTGCATGTGTCTTGTCCACCATTCTGTGGTGGTCCTAGTTTAATACATTTCATCATGCATTGTCTGTGACTGTGCCTCCCCTATGCTTGTTGCTACCTGTACTTTAGTAGAATATCAGTCTTCTTCTCCCTAACACAACTGCTCATAGTAATGCTTACTAACCACAGTATAACAGCAGCTTGTGTATGTATACACAGAGTTAGTCTTTCTGTTCTACATTATTTCCTTTTCAATGTTCCCAGTATAGCTGTCTGCTATCATTTGTGGCCCAAGCCCCTCCCTGGCCATCTGCTTCATCCTCCATGGCATCTGGACACCTGTTGAGATTGCCTCTTCTGACAGGGGTCCCGTGAACAGAGAAATCATAGTGTAAGCAGTCAACGGAAGGGTACAGAGAGGAGATCAGGGCATTCCTGTATGTATCTATCCTGCTCCCTTTCAATTAATGAGAAAATGTAGTATGATATTCAGCATTGAAGAAGGTTGTTTGACCGAAAGCTCTGCTTGTTGCAATAAAGACTGCTGTGTTTTTTCTGATGGTGGACTTGTTATTTATATCAGGAATTACTTCACTTCACTTCAGCTATGTATCAGCGTGTAATAAAGCATCCCTGTATGGTGCTATCCTGACAGCTGCGGAGTGATTTTTGAATGCCTTACCCACAGTCCCACCCAATTACCAATGTATATTACATATGCACATACATCCAGACTAGCATTGCTGGTTTCCAGTAACTAATGCTATTCCTTGGTTGTAAACCATGTCTCTTCCTCACACTGCTGGTTGTAATTCTTACTTCTCACAGTACAGATGTAGCTTACATCTCCAAACAAACACTTTTTATACTGCTCTATATTGTATCCTGCAGTAATCACTCACCGCAAAACATATGCTCACACACACACACACACACACACACACACACACACACACACACACACACACACACACACACACACACACACACACACACACACATCATCATCATCATCTTCTTTCAGCTGTTCCCGTTAGGGGTCGCCACAGTGGATCATCTGTTTCCATTTGTTCCTGTCCTCTGCATCATGCTCTTTCACACCAACCGCCTGCATGTCCTCTCTCACTACATCCATAAACCTCATCTTAGGCCTTCCTCTTTTCTTCTTACCTGGCAGGTCCATCCTTAGCATCCTTTTCCCAATATACCCAGCATCCCTCCTCAGCACATGTCCAAACCAACGCAATCGACAATGCTACTGTCTCCAACCCATATAACATAGCTGGTCTCACTACCCTCTTGTAGACCTTCCCTTTCACTCTTATTGGTACCCGTCTGTCACAAATCACTCCTGACACTCTTCTCCACCCATTCCACCCTGCCTGTACTCTCTTCTTCACCTCTCTTCCACACTCACCGTTACTCTGAACTATTGATCCCAAGTACTTAAACTCATCCACTTTTACCAACTCTACTCCCTGCATCCTCATCATTCCTCTACTCTCCCTCTCATTTACACACATATATTCTGTTTTAGCCCTGCTGACCTTCATTCCTCTCCTCTCTAAAGCATATCTCTACCTCTCCAGGGTCTCCTCAACCTGGTCCCTACTCTCACTACATATTACAATGTCATCTGCAAACATCATAGTCCATGGGGCCTCCTGTCTAATCTCATCTGTCAACCTGTCCATCACCACTGCAAATAAGAAAGGGCTCAGAGCTGATTCTTGATGTAATCCCACCTCCACCTTAAATGTATCTTGTCACGCCCACCGCAGTCCTCACCAATGTCACACTACCCTTGTACAAATCCTGTACCACTCTTACATACTTCTCTGCCACTCCCAACTTCCTCATACAGTACCACAACTCCTCTCTAGGCACCCTGTCATATGCTTTCTCTAAGTCCACAAAGACACAATGCAAGTCCTTCTGACCTTCTCTGTATTTCTCCAACAACACTCACAGAGCAAATATTGCATCTGTAGTGCTCTTTCCTGGCATGAAACCATACTGCTGATCACTAATCATCACCTCAATTCTTAACCTAGCTTCTACTACTCTTTCCCATAACTTCAAGCTGTGACTGATCAGTTTTATCCCTCTGTAGTTACTGCAGCTCTGCACATCACCCTTATTCTTAAAGATAGGTATCAAAACACTTTTTCTCCACTCCTCAGGCATCCTCTGACTTTCCAAAATTTCATTAAACAATCTGGTTAAAAATTCCACTGCCATTTCTCCTAAGCACCTCCATGCTTCCACTGGTATGTCATCTGGGCCAACAGCCTTTCCATTCTTCATCCTCTTCATAGCTGTCCTTACTTCCTCCTTACTAATCTGCTTCACTTCCTGATTCACTATCCCCACATCATCCAACCTTCTCTCTCTCTCATTCTCTTCATTCATCAGCCCTTTAAAGTACTCTTTCCATCTACTTAACACACTCTCCTCACTTGTGAGTACGTTTCCCTCACTGTCCTTTATCACACACACACACACACACACACACACACACACACACACACACACACACACACACACACACACACACACACACACACATTTATCTATCAGTCCGTGTGTGTGTGTGTGTGTGTGTACGGTAAAATGATTGCAGTGAATGTGCATTATGCATTTAAGAACAAGACAAAGTGACTGGTGAATGAGAACATTCTCAGTGAATGTTTTAGCTTGCTAACAAGGTACAGATTACCAATTACTGCTTTATATACAGAGGTATAGCCTGCAACAGCATAACAGGAAGTTAGTTCCTCAAACAGAAGATCAGCAAAAAGGTAAGCAGAAGCCTGAAGACCCCGAATGCATGGAGTATGACACCCCACTTGGTGCCTGACCTGGAGTTCTACCTGATGGACATCTGTTATGCAGAGCTAGAACCTAGGCCTGGGAGAGTCCTGCAGCCTTAGACTATCTTTACAGGAGCAGCCCACTTATTAGAAGGGCCAAATAAGACTGTGCCTACTGTAGAGAAAAAAAAAGGTACTGTGTTGTGTTTGTGTTAAACCAGTAGAAGTGGGCTGTTAGATTTTGGTCATGCCGTGGAATTACAAAACTGTTTTGCTTGTACTGTGGAAATACTGAATAAACCTTTATATAGATATACATACATATATATATATATATATATATATATATATATACACAATCAGTGCCTCCAGTGCTTCCTTGAACTTACTATCATCATTAACAGTGTCACAGACCAACACACACACACGCACACACACACATACACACACACACACACACACACACACACACACACACACACACACACACACACACACACACACACACACACACACACACATACACACACACCCTCACTATCACTGATTACAAACAAAAGTAAAATTTTAGGGCACAAATTTTATAGCTGATCTTGCAATTTATGGATCTGCTCCTCACCCTGGGGACACATCCGGGCCTGCCAGTTTAACAAAGCTAAATATACTTGGGTGTAGTTTACTTTACTGCATGTAAAGCATTTCCTGCCTTACTGCTGAAACCCTCGTATTTAACAGTCTATATCCACGATTTTCTTCCATTGATTTTAAACCACTACTCCATCTTATCCTCATCCTTATGAAGTGTCCTAGAATAGCTAATTCAAGTTTGGGCAGGAGAAGGAAACAAATACATGATCTCTGAAACATGGCTTCAGCTACATGACCCTGATATAGAGATGGTTGCTAGATACCACCTCATGTTTAATGCTATCATTCCTCTTTCAATTTAAAGGCAGAGCAAACGTTAAAAAAACAGCAATCAGGTAAGTGAGTAGGAGGGGTAATACTTTTATTTAACAAAAGTAATATTAACAGCAATCTGGTCTAAATCATATGTAATACTTCATACCAAGAAACCATTTGTCTGGTTTGTGAATTCCATATTGTACACTTAGTTAACATTAAAATAGAACTATTACGCCAGTCACCTCCAACACCACAAGCAACTGTAAGTAAAGAAATTAGGTCCCTTATATAAAGACCTGCAATGTAAAAATGCAATCCTTAAGAGACTTTAACTGATAGTGTGAGAAAGTACACCTTCCTACTATGCTCAGTGTTGATTTATTGATTTAGTTATTACCTTTGTTGATTGGGGTTGATAGTCTGGTCTGATAGGCAGTTACAAATTTTACATGCACTTACTGTTTTCTTATACCAGTACAGTACAGTGAATGTGCCATGAAGCATACGGAGACAAGGGACCATACCTCTTAACCTCTCAGCACAAGAAATCTGGACAAAGCCTTAAATTTTTGATTTGGGGGGGGGGGCAAAGGCCCAAAAATAGGGACATTTGTAAAATATTGTTCTTATAATAAACTTAAAAAGTTGATAGAATAATAGGTTTCGCATTAGCATGGATTTTTTTGAAGGGTATGAAGTCTGAAACTCAAATGTCTCTCATTATTTTCTGACTTCAAACCTCAATGGTTTGCCAGAAAACCAAAAATTTTATGAGAAACAGACCAAAAATATAAGGCAAAATCTGGACATTCTGCAAAAATCTGGACAGTTGAGAGGTATGCAAGGGACATTTGATGTGAATACAATACAAAACCAGAGTATGAGCTATTTACTATTCAGTAGTTCTTTAAAAGGACTGCCGCATGACAGTCACTTGAAGATTAAACAATAAGCAGGTAATTTTATCAGGTATCATACATATTCTCAAAGTTACGAATGTTCATGTGGGATAAGACCGGATGTCCGATCCCATGTGATCCAGCTGCATCAGATAATCTTTAGTCAGACCAGTGACACTTGCATTCCCTTTTGAGAGAGTCATGCAGGTGATTTTTGAAGGTATTTAACTCTTTTCTGATATCTTGTGGTATGGAGTTCTCGGTAGCAGGTGCAAACTTGGAGAAGGCTCTTTCTCTTATAATTTTTGTTAACTTAATTTTGGCTGGGAGAAATTGTCACTGCTATAGATTTTATATATTTATTTCATATGATTACCAGAAAAGTCCTTTTCAGCTGAGCCTTGAGGAAAGAAGCTTCACAAACAGAACAAAGTATAATTCAGAGAAAGGGGAGTATATTGTATACAAACAAATGCAATACATTATAAAATAATCTCTAATTTTTAGAAAGTAGCACAGTGCAATCAATGTGTGGCATTTACATAAATACAGAATTGCTTCACATTTTAGTATAGATTAACAGTGGTAGATATGCAGCTGCAAAGCTAAGTTTATTGCGATGCTTAAAACGGGCTATGTTAAGAACATATTCTGCATTATACAGCAAGGAAAAAGGTAATTGCAATAGTGCACTTGCATTGGGATAAAATTAATTCACAGTTATTTTAATGAAAACTGATGAGTGTAGGGGGGGTGCGTGATTTGTTTGTGATGTAGGGTATGGGAAAGGGTTGAGAAGTGGGAGCATTTAGCAGTTTATAGGTGACTCAGTTAAGTAACAGTAGCCCTGACACTTACTGTTAAGACATGGCTTTTTCAAGACTGACTGGGATGCTCTCTGGTACCACCTAGAGTAATGAAGCTGCCCATTGTCTTTGCTGTTTGCAGAATGTGGAAGTTACTAGCTAAGTCCAGTGAGAATAGTGGTAGACAGTAATCTAGTTAAGGCATAATCATTTATAATGCTAGGGATTTCCAGGATTCTAGTGGCAGGGGGTGAGAGCATTTATAAGCTAATCTCAGTTGACTTTTGGGATATTTTGCTCATGAGTTGCAAAGCTCAGGTATTGGTTGAAGGTAATGCCCAAGTACTTTTGCTGTGTAAGACTTGGAAGTGTTGTTCCTTTGGGATTTGTGATGTTTAGTGTGGGCTTTCAGGTTTTGATATGTCCCAAATAGCAGAGCAGTTGCTTTTGCAGTTTAATACCAGCTGTATGTGGTGTCACATGAGCTTGGCTTTAGTTAAACAATTACAGAAGCAACCAGACCAAATTCTGGTTCTGCTAAGCACTCTGTCTTACACTGGCTCTATACAAACTACTTTGACTAGCAGTTGGTTTAGAGGATTAAGGAACTGTTAACAAGCTGTTTCCTGTGGTGCAAGGTTTGATTCCCTCAGCCTCCATTGCCTAATTGTGTGACTCTGAGCAAGTCACTTAGCCAACTCCTGGGCTGAGTCTGAAAAAGAAAAGTCTATGGAGATCAGTGATCTACCTTGAAAAACAAATAGAAATAAGCAATCTGTCCAGATACAAACCGTGTGTTTCAGGTTCTATTCAGTGACCATTGCCTTGACATGTCACTGCACTGTCTGAATCATGTTATGCTTGGGACAAAACAATCTTATAGGTTCATAGGTCGGTACTAGGCTATTGGCCTTAGGGCCTATATAAGCCTAGCCAAACGGTACCCTGGCTTTTGTAACCCCAGAAAATTATTTTCCTGTGCCCCTGTCAAGCAGAGCGACAGAAGTGATCCCCGGGGTGAATTTTCTATCTCCCATCCAATCATCAAGAGTTTTCTTGAAGAGTGCTAATGAGGAGCTTTGTTTGATATAGTTAGGTAGTTTGTTCCAGAATATGAGAAGTCTCTGGGACAGGAATCTATCCCTCCAGCATGTTCTGTTTATTGTGGTGACAAGGTTTAGGTCCCTAGAGTGTGTAGCTCGGAGGGACTGGGATTTCTTTAAGTGGAGCATGTCCAACAGCTCTGGGTTTGACATAGCTTTGTATGTTAGGCAGAGATCGCCTCTGAGTAGGTGATATGCGACAGAGTAAAGCTGGAGTTTTTTGAGACGGTCTGCGTAGGGCATCTGTTTGAGGCCAGTAATCCTCTTTGTGAGGTATTTATGTAGCCTTTCCAGTTGTTGTAGATGTCTTGTGAGGTACATACCAAAAGGGGCATTGTACTCTGTAATGGGTTTAATGAGTGATGAGTAGAGGGGAACAATGACCTCTTTTTTCCTGGATGAGAAACCTTTTGTGATGAGGTGTGCCACATAGAAGGATTTTCTGACTACTTTGTCGATGTGATTATCAAAGGAGAGACTACTGTCCACCTGTGTCCCAAGGTCTCTTATCACACATTAAGTGTTAAGTAGACTACCGCCTATGTGGTAGTTCATGGGTGAAGTGTTTTTACCAAAAGGGATGACAATGCACTTTTTGGCATTGAGCTTGAGGCCATGGCTTTGACACCAGGCATCTGTATCAGTGAGGCCCTTTTGTAGGATGTCCAAATCATTAGGAGTTTTGATTATGGCTCCTAGTTTGCAGTCATCTGCGAACTTTGTTAGCCAAAGACCTTCTGTATTAGCCTGTACTTCAAAGAAGTAGATACCAAACAGAAAAGGACCTAGGACTGAACCCTGTGGTACTCCACTTGTCACTGGTCTGAAGTTGGATTTAGAGTTTGCTACTTTCACAGTGTGGGTTCTGTCAGTGAGCCAGTTGGCAACCCATCTTGTGACATAGGGATTTATACCTAGTTTAATGAGTTTATCTGTAATTCAAGAGTGGGGGATGGTGTCGAAAGCCTTGGCGAGATCTAGATAGGCTGTGTGAACCACCTTACCCTCCCCTACGGCTTTGGCGACTGCTTCAAAGAAGTCTATCAGGTTTAGAAGACATGATCTTCCTTTTACAAACCCGAACTGGGTAGGGTCCAGAGTTTGGAAATTCTTTGCAGGATTTTGACACTACTAACTGATCTTGCAGTCATTTGAACTTGTTTTTTTGAGTTTACATTAGACATAGATCTATTGAATAGTCTGTGTTGTGAGGAAGCAAACCGTTGACCTTTTTGTTTTGCCGTAACTGTTTCCTGACGGTTAGAACATCCGTTCAGTTTGGCTCAACAGGAACGGCTAATTTGGAATATACAAATACAGAATGAAGTGTTGCTCACTATTTCTGACTATTTTCCTCAACCTTACTGTGTTCGGGACTGAACTAAATTACTAATGGTACATTTTACAAACACAGTTTTTCAGACTTCACCACATGTAGCTGGAACTGAATGACTTACTTTTTGCGGGATTCACTCTGCTTGTTTTGAGTGATTATATTTTAAAGATTATATACTTGGCTTTGTGGCAGTATCAATGAACTAACAGAGCAGTTTATGTTTGTTGTCTTTTAATTAAATTTTTTGATAAGTGTTGATGCTTGATGATCTGTTTTATACCAAAACAGTTTTTACTATGCTTTTTATTGATCAGGTGTCTCAGTGATTTTGTTATATGAACAATTTTTTTCACAAAGAGGTGATTGCTACACCAAGGTATATTAAATAAATATATATAAAATACTCTTACAGACAATCTTTAAGATTATTTTAGTGGGTGATTCAACTGATACTTACACATCTTTACTTGGCTGAGAATACAGATCCAATACCTTAGGGGGAACATTTTGGTTTCACACAAGGTTGTAACTGTTTGTACTGAGGTTTTGTCTTCCGTAGGAGTATTTCACACACTTAGTCCTAATATGGAAGCAAATGAAGAGGGCAGTTTACAATTAGATGGTAAAGACCAACTAACACAATTAGTCGAATTATTAACCCTGAAGATGGATGAGGTTTCCACATCACTTTAGTTGTTGCTTTCATCATAATGGCAGAAACTGTGGTGGTGGTGATGCAGTAGCGTTGTCGCCTTACAGTAAGACGTTGTCCTGTTCGATTCTCAGCTAAAGCGTCTTCTGTGTGGAGACATGCGTGAATGGGCGTACCTTCGTTGAAGGTTGTGCGTCAGGCCTGGCAAGTTGGTACATAAAAATCTACTGCCAATCATTAGCGGACCGGAGTTCCGCTGTGGTGACCCCTAACTGGGAAAAGCTGAAAGATACAACAACAACTGTGGAAGATTTCAACACATGTAGACCCCAACCCAGTGTACCTTATGATAGTACCAACAGATTTTTGGTACAGGGGAACAATAATTAATCTACTGGGCATAGGAATGCATTTTCACAGAACATTTCCCTTAACAACAATATCAATGTGGGCCCCCAGGAATTTTCAAACTGGCTGATTGTTCTGCAAGGGTGGCCCAGCTGGATGATTCCCAGATTAGTTTGAAGTCCCAAATAAGGGACTTCAAAAAGAAGCTCAAGAAACTTAGGACCCTACAAATTGAGAATGCTTATTTAAGGGAATGTTTACAGTGCCGGAAGGTACCCAAAGGTTTAAGACTTTAGAAATTTCTGTTTGATGTTGTACAAGGGTCCAAAGAATATTCTACTTTGGTGGAGATGTTTAACCGTCATGGACTGGAATTATTAGAATTTATAGTCAAATTTAACAACAAAAGAATTACTGATGTAATTAATGACACCACCAACCTAGAATGGTTTTATTAAAAGTGACCTGTTGTTTTGTGAGTACCATCACAAATTTAATAGCATTTTTAGTTTTGTAGATGAACATGTATCCAAAATAATACAGAAAAAAGAACAAAAGTTAGCTAGGGATAATGCCAAGTACAGGGAGGGTACAGCTTACCCGTTAGCATGGGGTACTGTGGATGACACACATACCATCAGGGACCCCACACCAGTATACCAACAATCGCAACATGATAGTTATGACTCCACCTCTGACGAGGCAGAAGCTGCCCCTTTACGGATATGACAATGGAATCCACCATACGAACTGAGGAGATCGGAAAGAATTATGAACCAGAAAATGAGGGGCTTTGTACCATTACAGAGGGGCAGGTTCAACCAACAAAGTACCTATTTTCCCACAAGATAGACCTCAATCAGGTTGATAACAATGATATAACATTCTTAATGCTGGGAGAGGAGGCAAAATGTTGAGTCACAAAGGACATTTTTAATTATTCGGCTATGGAAATCAAATCACTTTAAGTTGTTTGAAAAAGGGTTCAAGTTTGTACCTTCCCGGAGTGGAAACATTGTAGATACTATTCTGGAACTCAAGTTGTTTGTAAGGAAATTGAACTTGTCCTAACTATATAGGAACTGTGTGACCCCCTCCCCCGCATTTGTCAACCACTTGTAAGAAAAGAAGTACCATTAACCTGAATATTCACAATGTATTACAGGTTTTTCAAAAAGTGTGTGAAAGAGAGATTTGTACTACATACAGGAATAGAGGAAGGGCTTTTCACAATTTAACCACTGAAGAAAGGGATTTCTTAGACAGTCTTACCAATGATATATCAATTAGAATAATGACACCAGATAAAGGGGGGCAGTGATTACTACACAAACAGGCTAAGTAGGAAAAATCTTTAGTATGTTACAAGACAAGAGTCGTTATAGGACAACTTCCAAGAACGAGATCACTATTTCATTTAGAAATAGCGACTTATTTCTTGAAGATGCCCTACTTCAGGGCACCATTACAAACAAAACTTACGAGTTCTTATACACCAAGGAGGCACTGATACCCTCACTCTTTGGTATTCCCAAGACACACAAAAAATGTGGAAGACCCCCCCCCCCCACACACTACTGGCTTATTGTAGCAGCCCGGGAGTCCAAAACTAACCCTTTGGTAGTCTATTTAGACAGGAAACTAAAAACACTGTTGAACAAATATCAACACATCCTACGCGACTCATGGGAATTTGGGGGAAGTTGAACCCTGATCTTTTGAGGGAAAGAGCACAGTTTTTGACAATTAATGTCATAGACCTGTTTTCCTGCATCCCTCATGATAGTGAACTAGAATTTTTTGAGGAAGCTATCTCATATGATAACCTTTTTGACCCTTTGGAGATTAGATTTTTAGTTGACTTAATGGACCTGGTGTTGAGTAACAACTACATTTTCTTTGAAAGCGAATAATAAAAGCAGGTGAGTGGGGTGGTGTGGCAATGGGTGCAGCCTGCACCCCCATTTTTGCAGGGTCTATATTATATTCTCGAAAGCTGAAAATGTCGAATCTGACATTGTCGACACGAGAATATCGAACACTCAGAATCTCAAGCGTGTAAATGGAAATCTCTGTAAGGGGAAATTTCCGTTTACTGCAATGTAGTGCGGTCTCTGAGCTGGTATATTTAAGTAGCGGGGGGTGCAGGGGGGCTTGCCCCCCTTGTTAAACCTGTTATGGTATTTTTTTCTTTTTTTTTTGAAGACATTGACCATATGGTCTTGACCATATGTTCTTCGATGTTTTCAAAGGTCGGTCTTATAATATAGACACTTTTTGCAAATCTAGTCATGCTCACTTGGAAGAAAAGATAGCTGTTCCAATCAAGGTTTAGTAAGCTCTGGTCACTTTATGTTAAATACCTTGATGACATGTTTTTTGTCTAGGATGGGGACTACAATGACATAGAACCCTTTTTTGAGCTTTTTACCAAATACCACAGACTTTTTTTTTTTTAAATCGCGGTGGTGCAGTGGTAGCGTTGTTGCCTCACAGCAAGAGGTTCTCCCATTCGATTCTCGGCTTGGGTTGGGAGTGCCTTCTGTGTGGAGTCTGCATGTCCTCCCCACGGTCGAGTGGGTGTTCGAAAGACATGCGTTGAATGGGCGTGCCTTTGTTGAAGGTTGGACATCGGGCTGGCAACTCAACACCATAAAAACCAACTGCCAATCATTAGCGGACCGGAGTTCTGCTTTGGTGACCCCTAACCGTGAAAAGCCGAAAGGCAAACAACAACCACAGACTTTTTGAGATTTACCCATGGGTTTGGACATGGTAAAACACACTTTCTTGATATTCACCTGGGGATTCAAGATGATACTTTAGTGTCTAGTTGTTGTGTGTTTCGGCTTTTCCCGGTTAGGGGTCGCCACAGCGAACTCCGGTCCGCTAATGATTGGTAGTTAATGTTTACATGCTGAGTTACCTGTCCTGATGCACAACCTTCAACGAAGGTACGCCCATTCATGCATGTCTCCAGGCAGAAGATGCTCTAGCTGAGAATCGAACCAGACAGTGTCTTACTGTGAGACGACAACGCTACCGCAGCACCCCCACCGCGGGCCTCTATAGGAAAGACACTTTTTCAAATTCATACCTCCATTTCACTAGTAACCACCTGATGCACTGTAAGAGAAATGTAATTAAAGGGCAATTTATATGGGCTGACCATATGACATCTAATGATGAATTATTGACACATGAGTTTGATTTGATCCCGGGAAAGTTTCTAGACAGAGGTTACCCTTCGGAGTTTGTTACAAAACTTAAAATGGAGGTAATAGGTAAAAGGGATAGTCACTTTCAGTGTGTTTTAGGGAAACCCCACCTACTAGCTGAAATGGGCAAGGTTGCCAATCCCAATCAGGTAAATTTTTCCCTTGGTATGGCTATTAAGCACAGTGGACTTTATACTATGGTTAAGGAGATTGTTACCCATAATTGGGCCATTCTTAAGCTTGATGAGGATTTACACCAGTATTTAGGTGACAAACCCACATTTGTTTACAAAGTACACAACAACCTAACAAGTATGGCAGGTGCAAATACTGCCAATATATTTTAGAGAAAGAAAGAATTACTTTAAATAATTCATGTCAAAATACTATTACCCTGAGGAAAGGAGATTGTAACTCTACAGGTTTGGTTTATATTGCAGTTTAAAACCAATGTAGTGATTTTTATGTGGGTAAGACAGAGAGGAAACTGACCAAAAGGATTTATGAACATCTTTATGACATGAAAAGTGCCAGTCTTAATAATGCTTTATACAAACACTCACTGTCTTGTATGGGTTTTAATAAATTCTTACTTGGTAAGATGCTGCCCGGTTCGATTCTCAGCTAGAGCGTCTTCTACGTGGAGACATGTGTGAAAGGGCGTACCTTCATTGAAGGTTGTGCATCAGGCCTGGCAAGCCGGTACGTAAAAATCAACTGCCAATCATTAGCGGACCGGAGTTCCACTGTGGCGACCCCTAACTGGGAAAAGCCGAAAGACACAAACAAACATTTTAGAAATAGTTCCCAAGGACCCCAGAGGGGGCGCTTAGGAAAAAAGACTTGAATACAAGGAGCTTCTCTGGCAATTGAGGTTAGATGCCACAGTTAAGCCTGGCCTCAATTAATTTGTTTCCTTACAACCTGTCCTTAGACTTAGAGCTGCTAAATTGTAAATGATGACAATATTATTGTTTTAAATGTAGGTGTATGTGTTATGAACCTTGTATTATTTTTCTTACAATACAGATTTGACTTGAAAGAACAAGTTTTAATTGATTTTTTGTGTGTTTCCCAAAGTTACTGTTTTATGTTCCAATATTTTTTTAACTTACGAGTTAGGTGCATTTATTTCCTGAGAAACCCTGAACAAAATTTTTAGTTTGGTGTATTCATTTTTTGTGTAACTCAGTAAAAAATTTTAATAGATCGGTTTAAAGAAACGCTGCAAATCTAACACTACTTTGTATATTTATTTGTTGAATCAGGTCTGTCGATTAGCAGTACTCAATTAACTTAATTTAACTGTTTCTATTTATTGGAACACTTAATTGGAACTGTTATTATACTGAAGTTCTATTTAAACAGGATCTGTGTAAAAGTTTGTTAGTTCTGAGGAAGTCCAGGGTTGGAAGAAAGTGCTTAACTTTCCTTTGTGTGTTATGTTAATAAAAGTTTTGTTCTTACTGTGTCTTTGCTTGCTTTGCTGACTACGACACTTTTAGGATTACCAATTTTGTAGAGAACCTTTTGACAGGACACCAAAACTCAGCTTATACCAGCTAACTGTTCACGTCACCTGTCAGACTGACTGCCATGTAACACTACGGTATTCCTAAGCACTATGTTTCGTCTGAAGGAGAAGTATTATCCTCTCAAAAGGAAAAGAGTAAGTGACGATCCAGACTTGTGGGTCAGTAATGAACCAAAGTAAACTGTTACCACCCAGGAAGCATCCTGGCTGTAGCATAACTTCTGAAGCAGCTGACCATGAACGGTACTACTCATTATGAAAGCGCTGTAAAAGGCAAACTGATGCTGCTAAAGCTCAGGCCCTGAAACACTGACAGCTGTTTCTGCTTGGAAATCTGAGGAGCTTTGTACAGAGATAAAACATTTGGTAGCTAGACAGTCGAAAAACATGTTCATATAACTCTCCTAACACTAATGGTACCTTTGTCCCTGAAAAACAAATAGCTGAATCATTTGCTTAGTACTTTGCACCTCAGTTCAGCCACCAACTACTGTCTAATATTACCAAGGCTACTGCAGAGAGCACCTACTGTTTTCTAGTGATTTCCAGTTATCAGAAGCACCTCTGGCCAGTATTAACTGTTGGTTACATGAGATTCCAAGCTATAGCCTTGCAGAGCTGCCAGAAGGCAGGCAGCTGGGACAAAAAGCTACCAAAAAATGTTCCCGAATGCTACGATCATGTGACTATCTCCTGCAGTTTCATCTTCATCATAGCCTTCTCTCTTTATCTGTCCCTACACTCTGCAGATCCCTTCCTGGTAACATCAGAGTTCTTCACTCTTTTTCTATGTTTTCTATTCCACTAAAGCTCTTTCTTCAAAAGATGGCAAACTGTGCCTAAATGTTAGTGAAGGAGAGTAACCTGTCTAACGAGATTCCATAGGTTCATGCTTGTGATGCTCATACAGGTGTCTGTAACACTGATACAGTTTTGTCGTTCAATGTTATGTATGTATATTTTTATTAAGTTTACTTTATTATTAAGCTTACCTAATAATGTATTTTGTAATTATATTTTTTCCTTGTGTTTTTCTGTAACAAGGTCCAACTGATAAAGGGCCTGTGTCATCCAGTTCTAAAGCTCTCAACTTTTTTTGCTCAAAAAAGTCAGGGACAGAGCTAAAAATAATGAGGACATAAGACCACAGTCGGAACAATGTTTAAATATTACTCTAATTATTTAAAAAAAGTTAGTAGGATCAAAACCCGGGACAGTTTTTACATATTAGTCTAATTTACTTTTAAAATGTTAATAAAAGAAAAGGTTTGCATCAACATGCATTTTCTGGACACAAAGAGGTATGAAACTATAATGTCGGGCATTATTAACTAAGTATAGCCCTCAGTGATTTACAAGAATTTTTTTCAAGGGACAGGCCAAAATTATGAGGCAAAATCAGGGATATTCTGCAAAAGTAGGCACAGCTGAGATGGCTGTCCAGTTCATTTGCTTATTAAAAAAGTGTGCAGTTATCAGATTAATCCAGCCACACTTGCAGTGGCTCTGCGTGCAGTCCAGTGAAATATTGCTTATACACGGTCACTTTAAAGGTATGTACTTGCACAATATGAATGTTTAGAATATCTCTACAAAGTCACATCAAAGAAATTTCCTTCTTAAGTAACATTTTTATAGTCATAAAATGCGTTAGCAGGGGTGTGGTTGATTTATATATTCATTTGATAACACAGGCTACACCCTCGTGACTAAACAACACTCCTCCAGCAGGGATTGAATACAAGTTACTCACAACATTCCATTGTGTTACTATACAAAACTTACTGAAGTTTAACTGTGCCCCACCCAGACTGAGCTGTGATTCACTACAATATTTCATGATATAGAACTCTGGATCCCCCCAGACTGAGTTGTAATTCACTACAGTCTGTCCTGAAGTATAAATGTGTCTGTGCCTGGCACCGTGTGATGTGGCAGTAAGACAGTACAATATGTCAGTCACTGTAACTGTGCTTCCCTGCCTCCTGCCTCCTGCCTCTTACAGTAAGTAACAATGCACACCATCGGAATGAACCTACAGTGCTGTAAGAACCCTGCAGGTGTATATGTACCTTTCCATGCATTTTAGTGCACCTGGCAAGAACAGACAAAGCTTAGGGCAATGTGTAGGTGTGCAAGGATTGCAGAGTGCTAAATACAATGCCTGCAATAACAGGTACACCAGTTTTCACATAAGGTACTGTAGGCTGGTGTCTGTAATTGAACAATATGCAGATAAATAAGCCTTGTAATGGATAGTTAACCATGTAACGAACTGTAGTTGAACCAGGAAACAATGAACATCAACAACGCACACAAATTTTAAGCAATAATTCAACTGCAGCTGTATTACCACCAGATGATAACTAGGATTTCAATGTGATAACAATTGCTGTAATATGCATTATGAGCTTACACCTGCAGAACAAGCATCAATGTATCACAATTGGAAGCTTGGGGAAATATGTAACTAAAACTCCACAATATGAAATAATAGACTTGTTTTGTTAAGTGTCATTCATTGACATAATATCACATTACCACCCTTACAGGTACAGGAAGCAACTCTGTGCAGTCAAACACAGTGACAAAAATATCTAGTAATGACTTGGAATTTGCATAATGTAGTAAACCGTGTAGCATTCATGTGGCGTCACTTAGACAAAATATGTCTTCTTAAGGGACTAATTCACACAAGTGTTTGTTATGAAGTTGTACCTACCCATGAAATATTTTTATTAGTCCACAGAAGCCATGGGTTTCTTGATGTTCTGAAATGCATTTCAGAGATTTTTCCTACCTTTTGAGTCATTGATGCCCTAAACAAAATTCATGATTAATGATAGAAATTCAGTTTTTTTCTTCAACTTTTCATGCATCTTTTTAGCACACTGCATCTGGGTCAGACTGCACTATTGTGGCAATGGGAGAAATAATCAAATTGAGCTGGAGGTCTGGGGCCTGCTAGGCCCTCCAGAAGCCATAGGTTGTCTAGATGATCTAGGTGTGTTTTAGAATTTCCCCCCACCATTTTGATACTTGTTTGCCTGAACAAAAATCCAGGCTAAGGAAAAAAAAAATCAACCTTACTCTTCAACTTTGCTTTTCCTGCATCATTGCAACACACCAGTCTAAGGCAGATTATATTATAATAACAGTGCAAGAAATAACTAAATCAAGCTATGTTTTTTTTCCCCTAGATGTTCTGAGGTACACTTCAGAGTTTTTTTTTCTAACAGTTTGATTCAGTGATGCCCCAAACAAAAATCATGACTAAAGGAAGAATTTCAGTCTTATTTTTTTAAGCAGTGTCTGACAAAATAACATTTCACAATAAACTGAGCAGACACATGCTTGCAAGAATGCATACATTCCATCTGGGAATAATGCCTGCCTCCCTACTCCATCCAAAAAAAAGGTAAGACACCTTCTGTGTAGTCCCCTGGTATTAGACTAGGATGAAGTTATAAATGGCCACAGTCATATATTTCACGTATTTGATACACGCCGCGGTGGTATGGTGGTAGCGTTGTTACCTCACAGCAAGAGGTTCTCCCGTTCGATTCTCGGCGTGGCTTTGGAGTGCCTTCTGTGTGGAGTCTGCATGTCCTCCCCGCAGTTGGGTAGCGTTCGAAAGACATGCGTGCGTAAATGGGCGTGCCTTCATTGAAGGTTGGGTGTCGAGCTGGCACCTCGGCATTTTGTAAAAAATCTACTGCCAATCATTAGCGGACCGGAGTTCCGCTGTGGCAACCCCTTACCGGGAAAAAGCCGAAAGACAAACAACATATATACAACATATCTCCCTACCAAACCCCCAAAAGACAGACACCTTCTGCGTACAACTCTGATTTCAGACTGGGACAAACTTGAAAGAATAAATAGACCACAGCAGCATTTCAACCTGCTGCTGTCAGACATATGTAACAAAATGCTGCTTTGCAGTATTTGATTATTACGAAAGTAAAAAGACAATCATGGTAATTTAATATAACTTGCTGGCCCTAAACAGTTCACTGCCACTTGACAAGTTTATTGGAACTTTTGTGCACACTTCCAAGGTTTGTCAGGAAAGTTCCTCCCTCCCACACTCACACATCAAGATACAGTGACCTTCCTTGCATACATCAGAGGAGAGCTGGTTTTACAGTAGATGAGGCTCAGGGTAGAGGCCACAACTAACCCTGTATCAAAATCTGCTTAAATAGCTCAAGGTGTTGTGTCCACCAGACGCCGATATATTCGGAGTTTCTAGCTATTCTGCGATGCATTTTTATGCCTTATTTTTGAAAGATAACAACTTCACTTTTTAATGCTACTCAGAGGATAGTTATGTATGTCCTCAGCAATATTGAGTGTATCCACAGATAAAAATCAGTGATATTATTTTTTTAGATATACACATGCACACTGACACTATGCATAAAAGCCAGGTCTATTACACAAACTATACGGATTTTTCACACAAGCACTCACATACTGATACTAGTCCTGGTAAGCCAGGTCTGTCATAAAATGCACACACACACACACACACACACACACACACACACACACACACACACACACACACACACACTGCACAGTTATCTGCAGATTCTTTGTAGTGTTGGAGAAACCAGAGAACATGATAAATCCACACAGATACAGGAAAACCATGCAGACTCCACACAGAAGAACCACAGCCAAGAACTGAACCAGAGTTATACACTGTGAGATGGCAAAGCTACTCAGTGCACCACTGTACCAATAATCAGTTACTTACACACACATCCTCCTTTCCATAGCTCTCAACTGTCCAGATTTTTGCCTCATATTTGTAGTCTATTCCTTATAAAATGTGTGGTTTACATGCAAATAATTTTGGATCGAAATCACTAAATAATGACTGATATTTGAATTTCAAACTTCATATCCTTCAGAAAATCCATGGTAACACTAAAACTTTTAGTCTTGCAACTTTGTAAATTTATAAGAGCACTATTTAAAATTTGTCTCTATTTTTGGACCTTTGTTCCCTCTTTTTTTTTGGGCTTTGTCCAGATTTCTTGTGCTGAGAGGTTGAGGGGTATGATTTTGTCAAATCATCAGAAATATCTGCTTATCTTGTACAATGCTAATGTGTGTGATGGAAAGTGAGAGAAATTACAGAAAACTTGGTACACTAAAATACCCTGATTTTAGCAAATACATTATTTAACACTACTCCAGCTTAACAGCACTCCTACCACTCCAGATGAGTGACTACTTTACACTTAAATAGACTACTTTCCACACACATAGGCCATAGCAATACTTTTTTTTTATCCTGATACTTGTAAGTACATTATTTAACATTGTTTCTGTTTCACACTCCTCCTGCCACTCCAGATTAGTGACTACTGCTCAACGGTGATTAAGTAACAGCAGGGTAAGTTGCTTGCATCTATTGACAGCCTCTGCAGAAGTGTAGACAGGGTGGGGCAAAGACGGCCTTGGGTACAAGGTGCTAGAGGGCACAATCGGCAAATCCATTTTCTATTTTTTATTTTAAATGTACAATCCTCATGTGCCCTCTGTACGGCAATAGAGGATGAAGACATTAGGACTTGGAACCTCTCCTTAGACAAGGGAGAAGCAGAAGAGAAGGGATCTTTTTTGTTCTCACATAGAAAGTAAGGGCATAGGACATTAGGACATGAGGATGTAGGGTTGGTAGGGCTGTCAGATGAGATAAGGATCCTTTTTTGTTCTTACATAGAAAGTAAGGGCATAGGACATTAGGACATGAGGATGTAGGGTAGGTAGGGCTGTCAGATGAGATAAGGAACCTTTTTTTCTCTCCTCAGCTTTCAACTTTGTGTTGAAAAATGCTAGATCAGGAAGCAGAATTGGACATCAAAAGTGCCAGCTATGGCTCTGGGCCTCAATAGTATACCCATCAAATTTAACTTTAGTGTGTACTCTTCAGATAAATAAGTAATGGTCACAATAACAAAGCACTCTGTCTTATTTCACACAATTGCATACTAACCTTGCAAAGCCAGAGCAGTGTCTGTTTTAACTGAACAAACAATAAGGGTGTTATCTAATTTCATCCACAGACAGCCCCCTACCCCCATTCAGTAGCTAAAGCCACTTCTATGAGCACTTCAGATGAAAATACAAACAGTCATTCACCTAAACTCCTCCAGCGAAACACCAATCCAGAATAGGCACACTGCTCACAAATACACAAAAAATAGCTGGAATAAGGGTCAACTTGCCAATAAAAACAAGAGAGTTTATTAAATACACAGTCTTAACGCTTTCACCTTCCACATGAAGGCATCATCAGAGATAAAAATTGCAAGTTGTGTTCCGGATAAAATAAACCTTTAATTAGTACATGACCAAGCAGAATTCAGATACATTTGTTGAAGCTGATTGTCTCAAGTTATACTGTTAGCTGCCAGCAAGCAGAACTAGTAAAAATGTGTTGTTCATTAAACAGCAACAAATACTTAAATACATTAAAACATTTAAAAAATACTTCAAAGGAAAAAAGTTTGATTAGTATAATCTTTCAGCTCTACTTCTAAGAATACAGTTCAAAGGCAATTTGTCATTAAGTCCTGGTTTCTCATAGCATCTAAACGAATTTGCCAAGAAAGTTCTTTCTGCTCAAGCAGTAACTTACTGTTCCTACCTCTATTTGCTGTAAAAACTCTATCAATAATAAAAAATACCTATGATAAATAAAACGATCAAATAATGCATATTAAAAGCACTCCAAATCAACTTGCTTCACACAAATTGCAGTAATGCTGCAAAGCCAGAATAAAGAGCAGACAACACTTAGTCATTTTCCTTCACAGACAGCCCCAGTAATTGTAGGCATTACTCTTTGTACATCCTAAATGCCCAGCTCTTTTAAATAATAATAAAAATAAAAAAAACTGTCTCACCCTCTCAGAGAAAGAAGCAGTGACAAAGACAAAACTATTGAGGAAAAATGCACCAAAGTTATAGGTAAATTGCAAATATTGCTCTTATATTTCATCCATGTATAATTGATAAAATGACAGGTTTACGTAGCATTCATTTTATTAGGAGGTCAGAAACTTAAATATCTGTTATTACTTGGCAACTGCAACCTTCTAGGCTTACCAAAAAAAACACAAATTTTATAGAGACAATCTCAGGGAGGTTCATAGCTCTTAACTTACTTGCTTAAGAATTAGAGACAAAGACAAAGACAAAAATAGGGAGGTGACAGGAGAAAACCCCAAAATAATGGGCAATTTTAATTATTATTTTAATTAGTTTAAAGAAGTTACTAGAGCAACCAATTTTACACCAACATGCATTTTCTGAGCAATAAGAAGCACAAAGCTCTAATGTCTGACATTACTGGCTGACAACAAACCTTGCCTCAACATACATTTTCTGAACATTAAGCAGCACAAAACTCTAATGTCTAGCATTATTGACTGACTGACTGACTGAATGACTGACTGACTGACTGCAATCTTATTTACCAGAAAAAAATAACATTTGCTAAGGAGGCAACTACAGGCTATACATTAACATGCATTTTCTCAACAATAAACTGACTGTAATGCTTGGTGATGATTTTACAAGTTCACAGGTTTATAGGTAACTAGTAGGCTATCTGCCCGTGAGGGTCATTTTAAGCCTAGCCAGTTTCCCTTTTGGTACTTGAACTAACCTATTCTATTTGGTGTTAGATTGGCCTTACCCATCCCATGACTGATAATTATATACTACACCTAGTCAGAAGATTATACCATCGATATAGAGGATCCTTGCATGAGATAAAGCACTTAGGAGTTGCCTCTGTCCATTAGTATTACAGGGGGCAGTCCTAGGGTAAATTTTCTGTTTCCCATCCATAGATCAAAGTTGCTGTTTAATATGGAGGGGGATGAACTTTGTTTTATGTGGATGGGAAGTCTGTTCTAGTGCAGCAGTGTCCTGTGCATGATTTACCTGTCTCTCCAAACTGTTCTGGTGATGTTGTAGAACAGGGTTAGATCCACAGTCTGAGTAGTTCTAGTGTCACATGACTTGCTGATATGCAGTAGGTGAAGCAGTATTGGGTCGGAGGATGCCTTATATGCCAGATGTAGGTCACCTCTTAGCAGTCTGTAGGATAAAGACTATAGTGACAGAGCTTTGCATCAGTCAGTCTAGGCCTGTGTATTCAATGGAGTCAGCTGGGTTTGGTGGGTATTTGAAGCTTACCATTGTATTGCTTAGGAGCAGGTAGTGTGTCTTAGAGAAATTTCTATAGGTACTTTGAGTGGCAGTGGTCTCTGGTTTCAGTTTTATTTCAAAGGAGACAGTTTTATGATCAGACCTAACAAATGACAAAGATACGTAAGAGATGGTGCCTGATGCCCTCCATATTAGTAAGGACAAAATCCAAGACATTGTTACTGCCAGTGGGTACTGTGACTATTTGTTCTAGAGAGCTTGTATTGACATAGTCAAATAATCTGTGCTTGTGCACTAGTGGTGGTGTAGGTTTCCCAGTCTATAGTTGGACAGTTTGGATCACCTAGGAAAATGGTATTGGGTTTAGCAGGGGCAGGGCAGAAATATGAAACATTTTTATCTGGTTACATTACCTTACACTACGGCTGGCTGCTACTCATAATCCAATGATCAATCTACTGTTTAATTAGTGTGGGCTTTCAAGTAGTAGCTGCATGACAGCAAGGAGTGAAAAGCTCTGCAAATTGATGTAATCAATTTGTGGAGATTTTAATCTTTGCTGGCACTCAGTAACTACTAGGAAGTCTACACCTCCCCCAATTTAGATTCTTCTTGGAAGTGGCTGCAATAATGGTCAGACCATATTCCAGATGGGCAAGTTGGACTCCTTACCTGGTCACAAGGCTGTCAGCTGAGGACTAGAAATAAACAAGTAACTCTTAATACACTGTGTTCACAAATATATAATGCCTGTGCTTGGCCTGTGTATTGTCTCGTAGGGATGCTTGCATTTAATTACTGGTGTTGTGCTGTGTATATTCACTGAGCAAGATGATGGTGATTGACTGCCTAGCCCAAATGATCGCATTGTAATCTTTTATTTTTATTTGCTTTTTTTTTTTGTTATTAGTATTAGTTCTCCTTTAATTTTTACTTAAGTTGTTATGTCTTTCGGCTTTTCCAGGTTAGGGGTCACCACAGTGAAACTCCGGTCCGCTAATGATTGGCAGTAGCTTTTTACGTGCCAAGTTGCCAGCCCTGGCGCACAACCTTCAACGAAGGTAGGCCCATTCACGCATGTCTCCACACAGAAGACGCTCTAGCTGAGAATCGAACAGGACAACGTCTTACTGTGAGGAGACAACGCTACCGCAGCACCACCACCGCAGTATTTTATGTTAATCCTGTATCTTTGTTTAATTTAGCTAATGACCATCCATTTGTTTTATTTGGTCTCCTCATTCATGTCTTCACTTGAGAGTCGATATCCTAAGGCTACCACTGCCACAACTACTGCCACTCTTACTGCTACTGCTGTCACACTCATGCTTGACGTAGGACTGGGCGCTTTGTATGTGTTGTGCTGGAGGACCTGAGCTGTAACTGTCAGCTGTTCTGTTCTCTGGAAAACTGACATCCCGCTGCTTTTGCATTTGCTGCTCTGATGATGTCAGTAGGTGACTGGCTGTTTGTATGCAGGATAATGGAGGACATAAACAGTTACTGAACTATAGAACATTTTCTTACACTTAACATCATGTAAATATCTGGAATTAATCTATTCAGTGTGAGGAGAAGATAAGTTGAAAGAGAAGCATAGGTCTGGATCTGGCTGCCTGGTCTATTTATATATTTGCACTTGAGCTACGAGAGATTGTCTGATTGAAGAACTAGGTCCCATTTGATGTATCCTTTCACATTATCTCATTATTACACTTTTTATATACATATTCTTCTACATATTCACCTTATTTATTAATTATTTTATTTGTATTGATTTAGTTATTCACTGACCTGTTTCTTATCTGTATTTTATCTGTACCGTGTTTAGCTTATAAACACTTTAACACAGATGAAGCTGAAGTTACTATCTACATGGCCAATGAGAGATACTGGTTACAGCTAGGAGTAGGTGAGACTATATAAAAGATTTCAGGTCCCAGTACCCTTAACTACTCTGACAGACTAAAAGCCCTGTTCCTCTACACAGTGGCATGCAGACTCCTGAGCATACCTCTTATCTCTTCAGATTTTCGCAGAATATCCAGATTTTTGCCTCCTATTTTTGGTCTGTTCCTCATAAAATTTTTGGTTTTCTGGCAAATCATTGGGGATTGAACTCAATAAATAATGACAGGCATTTGAGTTTCAGACTTAGAAAATGCATGCTAATGTAAAGCCTGTTATTCTAGCAACTTTCCAAGTTTTAAGAGCAATATTTAAAATATGTCCCTATTTATGGTTCTTTGTCTCCCTCCCCCACTATTTTTGCTTTGTCCAGATTTCTTGTGCTAAGAGGTTGAGAGATATGCTCCTGAGATGTGATCTCTGCTTAGCTTTTCATGCCATGAATGACCCAATACCCCCTGAACTCCAGCACCTAAACAGAACCAGTGGTAAAGCAAACACCTTCTTACAGAGACATAAATCTATGCTACCACATCACCTATACCATATGTTGTGACATGTATGCAACTCAATGTATTCCCAGTTTCTGGAATAGGCTGCTTTTACATATGAAGCAGAGTGCTACCTAGCAACCTCTAAAACCAGTCTAGATGACTGGATGCGTATTCACACATAGTCACCTGTGATATGTGGGGAAAATTTGCCAAGCCTTTTAATGTTGTTTTGTCCATAAGCTATTAACTATGTTTTAGGTTGTACTATAACATATTTTTGTGTGTCACGTAGCACAAGCAAGTAGTGGCTGTAACAGTTACAGTGTGGGTCTGTGCAGTTTAAGGAGGAACACCATAATGCCTTTGTTGCTGTTCTGTGGCAGGTGGCAGCACAGAAGACCCAACAGCTTTAGGGTGATGCTTTGGTCAAAGTGCTGCAGGCTGTAAATTACCTGGTTGTTGTGGCAACCAACTTTACATAGCATAAGGATGAGGCTGTTGCATTTCACCTTTTCTGCACCTACTACACACCCTGGAACAGTTAGGGAGAGAGGAGTGCATTTTGTGGCCTCAAATCACTAGATGGCTTGTGTCATGTGAATGCAGCAGCAATTGGGAGAGGCTCAGAGAGATATAGGAAACCTTAGAATGATTGGTACCTGCCACAGAAGAAAGAAAGAAGATACGGTGGCACTCTAGGGGAATAAAAGAAGCAGTGACATCATGAGTGACTGTGATGTATCTGTAGATGAGGCAGTGACATCCTGCATGGCTATGATGTATATGTAGAAGAGGTAGTGACATCATGAGTGACTATGATGTATCTGTAGATGAATCAGTGTCATTCTGAATGACTATGACGTATATGTACAAGAGGTAGTGACATCATGAGTGACTATGATGTACACATAGAAAAGGCAGTGACAGCATGGCTGAGTACGATATATCTGTAAAGGAGACAGTGACAGAATGGCTGAGTATGATATATCTGTAAAAAAGGCAGTGGCATTCTGCATGGCTATGATGTATATGTAAAAGAGGCAGTGAAATCGTGCATGACTATGATGTATATGTAGAAGAGGAAGTGACATCATTAGTGACTATGATGTATACGTAGAAAATGCAGTGACAGCATGGTTGAGTACAATATATCTGTAAAAGAGGCAGTGACATCCTGCATGACTATGATGTATACATAGAAAAGTCAATGACAGCATGGCTGAGTATGATATAGCTGTAAAAGAGGCAGTGACATAATGGCTGAGTATGATATACCTGTAGAAGAGGTACTGACATCCTATGTGACTACGATGCTTATGTAGAACAAGCAGTAACATCATGAGTAAATATGATGCATCTGCAGAAGATGCAATGACATCTTGTGTGAGTATTATGTTTATGTAATATGGTGTATCTCTACCACTGCTCATTGTCAGCACACTGAAATAATTACTGGCTGCATCTATCTTAATGCCTGAATGGGCTTCCCCGGAGTACTCCTCTGAACTGTTGTTCTGCATTGTTAACTTTAACAACTTTATTCTATCTTTATAAAAAGGATCAGTACCATTAAACAATGTTAATACTCTCACTGTTAGCAGCATTATCATCCCCTAAGTGTGCTCCACCTGTTTGCTGCATGTTTTACCTTCTCTGTCAAATCCAGTCATTATATGACATTCATTTCTTCTGCATATGTATTGTGTGTGCTTTTGTCAGGTATGTGTGTCTTTAGCCTGTTTACATAGAAAAGGGCCATTCCTGCATATGCAGTCTTTCACAGAACATATCAGTGGCTAAAAGGTGCAAAGTTAATGTCGTGCTGTTGTGCACAGTCAGGTCTGATATTTACTCTAACAGTGTATATTGTTATACCCTTTGTGGGATGCTCTGCTCCCTGCCCTACCCCACCCATGTCATGGTTCAGATGTATGTCATATGAACATGGGATTATCTTAGTATTCCCTATGTGTGGTAATATTCTGTTATGTCCACTTTGGACTGTACTGGTGTGCTGCAAAGTTATAGCTGGTACTACTCCCACAGCGCAGTGTGGACCCATAAGTTTCATGTGGTAGTCTGGTTACATATATTTTGTGCTGTTACTGTACCTTTTGTGTCACCTTGTTTATCATTAATATCAATACCTATGATTACTTGGCTGCACGCTTATGCATGTATATGTATGTAGTGGCAAAACATCACTTATGTAATTTGTATATTGACATGTACCTGCTATCCTGAAGCTACTGATAATACAGCTTGTTCCCAAAGCTGTGCCTTGCGCTACTGTGTTTGCTCACAACATAGTCATCCCACACATTCATACATGCATAGGTAATGCTGTGGTTGCCAATAACCTTCCTGATCTAGCAAGGCACATAAACATTTAATATGTGTTTTAAAACATCTTTTATACATTTGGCTATTCATGATTTGACGTGTTTTAATTGCAAGAAAATATTTGTGGATTGGTGAATGTGTATCATGTGGTTAATTGCAACTGCTAACTAAAGGGTTTAATGATTATATAACATTCATTTGGATGAAATCTCAGTTTCTCATGTGAAACAAATGCACTTAATCAATGAATAGCTATAGTGACTTGTGCGTTGTCAGTTTTTGTGGTTGTACTGATACGTGCCTAGTGAGTTTTAGCAGTTATGAAGTATTTAAATAAAATATTAATCATGAGGTACTTCCAGCAGTTCCTGTCACTTACAGTACCGCTTATGAGAATGTCTCTAAGCTGATTTGGCATGTTTTACTATTTAATCCTAAATGGTTCTCATACTAGCTTAGTATTGCTTGCACACAATGGATGTTTGTTCAATAAGCTCTGATTTCTGTTTGGCAGATGCACTGCCACTCCTCAAACTGGATATATAGAAAAAGCAATAAAAAGAAAAAGAAAAAAATCAAAAAACAAAACAAAATAAAAAAAAAAGTTCTGCTTTGAATGACCTTTGTTAGTATTTACATTTGTTTGCAGCTTACGTGACGTGTTGCTTTGGAAACCTAAATTGTCTGATACCCTCTTTGCTGTTTGCCAGACTTTTGCAATATACGGAAAAACAGGAACCTACAATCACGTAGTTGCAGCTGGCAGTGAATTAAAATGCTTGGAGGTTAAATTACTTTGTCAGGGTCATGTAGAATAATCTGTGAATCACACTAGGATCTCCAGCCTCCCAGCTCTGCATTTATTGCCTTTTCAGCCGTGCAGACCTTGCTGATATTCCTAATCCTTGAGTGAGACGTCAAATAAAGGGTTATAACATTTTACATCTTCATTTATTTTCTGGTAACTAAGTAAAACCTTCAGGCATAATCTTTTGACAATGGTGTTTTCAGAGCTGTAGGGAGGTTAAATTACTTTTATCCGGGTATACTGTGCAACTGAAGCTTGAGAAAATCAAACCCATGTTTGTTGTGTTTATTTAGCACAATCACAGTTCACAGATCTGACCTTTAGGATGTAGTTATCACTTCAAAATAAATTATGCTATCTCTCTACCAAGAAAGCAGATGATAAAACTGGATGCAAATCATGAAAGCCTTTCATTTTCTGCATGCGGTCTCATAAACAATGGTATCACAGAGATCTGTCTAAACTACGTAAGCAAATGGCAGGTCAGGTATACATCACATTACAGCATACATCACCAGGGTACAAACAATGGTATGCTTTGTCTTCATGTACAGGAGGTAACTCGAATGAACTCTTGGAATCCTACATCAGATGCACAATGCAGTGCCTTCAAATGCTGATTTTTTTAAAAGGAAACAAGATAATGATTTTAAGCACACTGTCCCCCCACAAAACAGAATACTGCCCACGCCTGTATTTCCAGTTCAGCTCTCCTTAGCTGGGTGTCGTTGTGCAAAAATGTAAAAGAAAAAAAAAACTAGAAGCAGTAACATAAGTTAAATGAAACAAGAGCCTTTTGGCTTTTGTGGTGTGCTGAAGACTTCTTAGTGAATAGGGTGAAGGACTCCAAGGTTATACTGTTTAGTATAAAGAGATAACTCAATGGTGACATAAAACTAAAGTGTTACATTAAATAATGTTAAACTGACTGCTGAACCAAGGGAGTCGTAAGAACACTGCAATCAGCTCTTTCTGCAGAGAATTCATGCTGAACTGCAAATCACATCATGATGGTTTTTGAACCCCATTGTTATTTGAGGTCTGTTAGTTAAATGAATAAATGCTGGGCTCAGTTCTTAGCTATAATGAGAGTGACTGCATATTACACATAAGTCTGGCAGTTCTTACAAATGGGGACCCATCAAACAAGATACCGAGAACTGTTTCCTCAAACCACAACTTTACAAAAGTAACTCCCAACAACACATAACACTGAAACTCTGACCTCTCAGATGAGTTTCATAACATACTAAAAACAAGGGTAGCAGTAGCTTGATATAAAAACTATTGCTGTGACAGGAAGTGGGAAACTCCCTTGCCTGGTCCATATGTCAAATTATTATACTCTTATACACCTACTGATAACATATTTGATTACCAAAGTTATACAGCCTTGGAGAAAAGGGAGTATCTGCTTTTCCTAGAAAGGCAGACATTTAATGTATGTCACAACGTGTGACCTCAGAGTGAGATAATATTCCCGTGTGGACATGTGGAATTACAGGGAAGAAGGGGGTGAATTCTTCCGTTTACACTAAAGTTATATTGTTTATTTTATTACAAAAACACAAATAATGAGAGTTTCAGTATTTGGTCATTAGTGAAACTGGTTGCGAAGTACTGTGCAGCATGACTTCTGGTGGTTAAACAAGACGGTTTTATTTCAGTTAGCTATAGGGGATGTTATATTGTGCTATCACTCAATGACTGTGAAACATTACTAGTTTAGTGGAGTAAAAGTAAAAACAAATGTCTGATTTATATGATATTGTTTTTTTCTTACAATGTGCAAAGAAGTTCTGTAAAAGTACCATAAAATATACTAAATTATATTAAAACTAATTCAAGATTTTCTGATTCTACTTAGCTACTTTACTGGTGAGTTATGTTCCACAACTGAACTTTCAGCATCAGCAGGCAATGAATCCATTGATTGCAAAAACACTCCCCATCCAGTTAGTTATATCCACAGCTCTTTTATTCAACACACAGGCAGAGAGAGAGAGACGTGGTAGTACATATTATAATCTACTAGTGTTTAAACACTGTATGAAGAAAAGCATGCAAATATGTAGTCAAAAATTGCAAAAGGTGTGTGCTAGCTCCTTTATTGGCAGAGGATATGGCCCTAACTATGACACAGGTGACCAGGGTTTGAGTAGCAGACCTAGTTCCAGAGGACCTGGCCTGAATGGGTAGGATATAATGACCATTAGGCAGTCTTCTCATCTTGACGGGAGATGCCAGGGTTGTCTCCCATCCCAAGCAACATCCTTTGGTGTTGACCAGAATCTTGCGGGGAGATGCCAGGGTTGTCTCCCATCCCAAGCAACATCCTTTGGTGTTGGCCAGAAGACTAGCCATGGGTGCATAAAGTATGACTGATTCTGCAAGAAGAAACCACCTGAGGAGGGATTAGTGCCTACAAGTATCAGCCTTTTCATTTGCCAGCTCTTGCCTTCATGAGTGACAGTTGTCATGGACAAGGAAAGAAAAGGGATGATCAGCTGATAGATGGGAGCTGATGGTCTTCAGAGTTTGGGCAGAATAAGACTCTGAAAAAAGGCCATTAAAACAACAGGGAGGCCTGGGGGGTTAACTTGGTAGAGACAAGATATACAGACTGTTATAAACTGTGAAGTTCTCAGAAAATTGTTGTTATAGAGGCAACCCACTGCAGTATAGAGTAAGTCAACAAAACAAAAAGGTAGTGGTGATAGAACCATGGCTGTTGAGGTAAATATCATAGAAGACAAAGAAGGAGAGAAGTTAGGTAGCTGAGGGAAACTTAGAATGCACATGACAAAAAGTATATCAGCTAGGAGAGAGAAAAACAGGAAAAGCATTTGGAAGAACTGAGACCTAAACAGAGGAAATAATAGTAACCAGGAACAGAATAAAAGGACCAATCTGATAGCAGATCAGAAGAAATCCATCAGTGAATTTGATGACCTTGGTTCAATTAGCAGCACAGATAAGACAGGGTTGGCTTGGAGGGATGAGGGTCAAACAATGAACAGCCAATGACTCGTCTGACAAGCAACCATGGAGACCAATGGGTCCATAGTAAGCAGGTAGCAACTTCTGCAGAGGGTGCCACAAGACAGCTACACTACAGTTAAGCAGTGGAAGTACGAGTGAGTTCCACATGTTAATGTCATCTTTCACTCTGTGTTAGGGCTGGGGGAACTGTGGGTAGGAAAAAGATAAAATATCCCTTTAGCTGCAACATGACAGACCCAGGCTTACCCTTTCAAAGGCAAACAAATGACCATATAGGCACTCTGTGTGTGTGTGTGTGTGTGGGGGGGGGGGGGCGAGGTCAGCATTTAGGAAAGCAAATAAGAAGGGAGCAAGGATACAGCACTTAGTCAGTTAAGAAGATTTAAAAGCATGATGGGGTACTTGGGCTTAACATGCAAAGAAAGAAAAGTAAAGGACAGAGTTCTGCAGCTACCCTGGCCAGGAAGCAGAAAAGGATTGGATGTCAGGGTCAGTTTTATCTAAACCTATTCCCTGAAGAAATGGTCATAAAAGTATGAAAGAAATTTTAAAACTGAAAAACAAGATAACTAGATCAGAGGGGAATTTATTACAGAATTCTAAAGGATCTAAGAGCAGAACTAGTGAAACCGCTTGCAGACCTATCACGTTACAGAAAGATGGCTGCTATCCCTACACCAGGGAGGGTAGATATGATTTGACTTAAGAATGGTGAAAAGGGGGCTGAAATAGGAAACTAAACATTGGTTAGATTGACCTCCACAGTAGAAAAAATATGGGATTACTTCTAAAAGAAAGTGTTTCAGAATACATTGAGTCCAGTGAAGAAAACAGCCAGTGTCAGTATGAAATCCAAGTGGAAGGGTCATGTCAGATAAATATGAGAGTTCTTTTAGGGAATGACCAAAGTAGCAAATCATGGGGGCATTGTGGATGCTGCTAAAGCATCTGACACACTGCTATGCCCACAAAGAAAAGCCTTAGAGTGGGATGTAAGGTCATAGCCTGGGTGAAAATTATCGAGTAACAGCATGCACAGGGTAATGGCAGACTGTGACTACACAGAGGAAAAGGACATTGCTTGTAGAAAACCATAGGGCTCAGTACTGGAAAAAGTCCTTTTTGCTCCCTACAAGGTGACAGTTTAAGAGGAATGAAGGAAAAAGTATGACTCTGAGGACAACAAAAAATATCTGCAACAGTGCTGATAATGCAGAATGACATGAAGTAGATGAAATTAGGATTAGACAGAGGTGGAAGACTGTAAAGTACAAAGCATTGCCTCTCAGGGAAAAATTAGGAACAGAGTATACGCTGGGGGAGCAAAGTAATTTCAGGAACAGATATAAAAAGAGCCCTTAAGATAACTCTTTCAAGTGAGGTAAAGGTAGAATATCAAAATGAGAAGCCAGTAGAGAGATGTGAAGGAATTCTTAACTGAAGAGATGAAGCAGTACCAGCAGAAAAAAGACATTACCTTCCCTTTATTTAACATTTGTTGATCGGGAAAGTCCAACCTGGACAGAGCCTATTTTCAGTGGAGGCCTGGGGAGAAACACTTCAGATGCATATCTTTGAAATGAGGGGGGAAACCAGAGTACCCAGAGGATCCCACATGAATGCAGGGAGGACATGCAGACTCTGCACAGAATGCACTTCAGCTGAGAACTGAGCTGGAGAACCTCTTGATGTGAGGTGACAGTGTTAACCACTGCTCCACTGTGCTGCCTTTGTACAGAAATTTTGTGAAATCCTAGCTTGAATATCATTGTGTATTTCTGGAGAAGTCCTCCATGAAAAGATGTAGATAATGAAGAGGCTGTCCAGTATACAGCACACAGAATGGTACAAAGAGTGTACCAGAAGCAGCATGAAGAGACAGGAAAGGGGAGTATTCATATATCTTAACTGATTTGCTCAAGAATTAGACACAGTGAAAAATAACAGGGGGACAAAGGCCAGAATCAGGGACATTTTTAAAAATGTTATTCTAATTCTCCTAAGAAGTTAATAGAATGACAGGTTTTGCATCAACATACATTTTCAGAATAATATGAAGTATGACGATTTAATGTCTGGCATGACTGACTGTAATCCTAAGTGATTAACCAGAAAATCAAAAAAATGTATGGCGGACAAGGCAAAAACAAAAGGCAAAAGCAGGGATATTTTGCAAAATTCTGAGGGCTATGAATATATCATATATACTGCTTGGGAAAGGAGAGGAGAATACCATGAAAACATTTAGGTATCTGTACAGAAGAAGTGTTGGGAAAAAAAAAAAAGCTGTACAGGAATGCTGGCTCCCTAGTGTAGATGTTTGACTCTGGCTACTCCTTGATGACTAGGGTTCAATTAGCAGCCTGAGGCCTGGAGATACCGATGAGGAAAGGGTGGGACTGAGCAGCTGCCAGCAGCTCACTCACCCCACTGGGAGGATGTTGATGAGAGTCCTGCCACAATAGCTCCACCTGATGGAATAACAGCACTTACATTAAGAACTATGGAGAAGAAAATAGCCTCCAAGAATTCACCATGCACGCTAGCTAGAACTGAAGCTACACAGTCATTTGTTCTAGTGTAGCAGCATTTCTGGCCAGTGAAGGGAATGTTAACAGCATGCAAAAATCTCCTACCCCCCAACACCTCACCTCCTGGATGACAGCCATGATCCCTAGCTCTTACCTCCTTTTTTCAGGTCAAGAAGAATAGATAGGGCCAAAGAAGATAGAGACTTGATGGTTGTGAGGAAACTGGGCAAAAAATGTTACTAGAACAAGGTGTGACAATCTGAAAACAGAGGGAAGACAATTCAGAAAGGGGGTATGATAAAGCATTTTTTCACAGAATCAGTTAGCATTGCCTTCCACAAAATGTAACAGAATAAAAAAATGGTGAAAATCATGATGACATTGGCCAGGTGTACGATTGATGAGCGTAGGGGGGGTATGATTAATATGAGTGAGTTGCTTTTCAATGAAACTCAGTCTATTAGCCCAGACAAGTGGTTCATAGATAAATTAAGCAGTGACCCAAGAGAACAGTGAGGAGCCTAGCCCAATTTTCAAAGCTGCCCACAGTACTTTCTAGTTAAGTGATTCACTACAACTCACACAGAAGGCAAATGTAGGCTAAGGGAATCAAGCCCATAACTACAAGAAGCAACTTCTTAATAGGTCATTGCCTTAATCCTCTGCACTAACCGCCAGCCAATAATTGTTCCATTCTCATACCATGGACAATCCCACATTCACCTCACTGTCCAGAAATGGACCCTACACTTGCTGATTTTTTATATGGGGATAAAGTTCCTTAAACTTCTTATGCAGGGGCTTTGACCACTGCACCTCCTTAAATAATGTAATACATTCAGTGTGTCAGTCTCCATGGATTGGGTTTCACTGAAACGTGACAG
The DNA here is from genome assembly GCF_019279795.1 of Protopterus annectens. NCBI lineage: Eukaryota > Metazoa > Chordata > Ceratodontiformes > Protopteridae > Protopterus > Protopterus annectens. The sequence continues at coordinate 992,246,611 of NC_056743.1, forward strand.
CCAAATGAATAGTGTAGGAGGAAGTAATATCCATGGAGACAGTGATGTATAGCCAAAGAAGGTCAAACAGTCCACATCTGTCATCATATTCTTTGTACGTGTATTTGATGTGGCTTCAGTCTGCTGTAATTACTCTTAGATTTATTTAATTTGCTCATGCCACTCTTTGCTCCTGGTTGGCTGTGACCTTCTGCACTCTCATAGTGTCTCTTCCTAATGCTAGAAAGTTTCTGTCGACTTCCTTTGGCTGTTAGATATCACTATAGGGGGCTCACTGTTGTACCATAATTTAGTTTGTGGATGCAGAGTATGTCAGTACTTCACTATCAAACGTGATATTAAGCACTGTGTCAGGTCGTAAAAGTGTTTTATCTAATTAAAGTGAGAATTGTAGGTTTCATTGTATGCATTTCACTATATGGTCATTTTAGGCCTAGTTGAACTGATAGAAAATGAATTTGTGATAGTCAGCTTCATGGAACACTCTCAGTTTAAGCAGCACTTCTGTGAAAGTCCACCAAGCAAATCTTGAAACTATGCAATAATGGCAGTTAGCTTCACTGAGCAAAACTTAATCAAAAACAAAACAAAACAATGTTTTTTTTTTATTTTTGCAGGAGAGCTTGCCCCTTGCATTTAAATATATAAATTTCAAGACTGCAAAATTTCAGAGAAGTTTTTCCTCATTTTCCAGGCTTTGTGATGTTGGATTTGTTATCTAATAAGTCCTTTAGGTATGGGGGCTAAAGCATCCATGTGAGGACTGCATAGGAACTCACCACTTCTGCAAAAATATGGTGTAACTGTGGTTAGGTTTCCACTAAAAAAGAAACATACTTTACTTTGAAGAATAAAATTGTGCTTCATTTTCATTAATGCAGACTTTGATGCTGTTACATTTTTCATCTGTAGTTAATAAAGTGCACTGTGGCAAAGTCTGCTTCATGGAGTTCTGGTAGAGCACTCATTTTTATATCTATGTTCAGCAGTGGACATTCAGAGAGGTAAGTTTGTGTGTTTTGGAGAGAGTTTATTGTATGTGGTTGTTGCTTTGCATATTTGTGTATGTCATGTAAGAGAGATGAAATCTTCAGTCAGTACATCTGCAGGAAATAATTTTTTCACTTCCAAACACTATGTATTTGAGCATGTGGGAATGCATGTAATAGGCAGGTATTTTTTTTCTGAGGTTTGCATGTTACATTCAGCATTCAAGGGTTGCTGCAATGACTGTATGTCCCTTTCACATACAGTGAATTAGGAATTGATTGTATTTGGCACATGGCTATAGGGGCCACAGTCCTTGTATGGTGGCTATACAATTTCTCAAACAGAAAGCATTTATTTCATTGAAGGCTGAACGTCGAGCTAGCACCTCGGCATTCGTGAAAATCTACTGTCAATCATTAGTGGACCAGAGTTCCGCTGTGGTGACCCCTAACCGGGAAAAGCCGAAAGACCGACGTTTTCTGCAGGAAATGATAATTTTGAGTACTTTCTAGTTTACTGTTTTGGTTTGTTTCTACCCTAGCTGGTTCAAAACTGAGCTTTTAAAAGAATTGTCTTTCTGTCTTCTGATTTACAGTTCTATAATCCTGAGTGTCCCTGTTGTTTACCATCACTGCTTACAGCTTTCCTGTGTGGACAGCATGCCTTCATGTGCTAAATTTGTTTCAGTAGGAACTAATAAAACTAGCTAGGAGTGTCTTAGGTCCTGAAATGGTCTAATCAGCAGCTTTCATCTAGTGAGCTAAAGGGTCCTTGCCCACTTGCTAGTTCATGGGTACATGGTATGACATCCCTCCTTTGGGCCAGTAATCAAGGAGCATGAATCCTCACCACTGGCACCTGTGGGGAATGTTCACTGAGAGAAAAATAGACATACACACTATTTCCAGATACAGACCTCTTTGTATCAAGCACAATTTCATTTAAGAGCACACAGGGAACACAGTCAGCCCAGAGTCTAGATTTCTTTATAACTGTCTCCCTCCAGGACCTCAATAAGGCTTCCCACTAGCACAGTTGTAAGTGTTGAATTCTCAGCTGAGTGTCCAAGCCAAGTCTTCCAGCACCCTCTCTGTGAAACCAGTGCTTCATGTCCCTGCTCCCAGCAGATCGCACACACACACACACACACACACACACACACACACACACACACACACACACACACACCTGGGAAAGACTGGTGCAGATTTACTAGCTATGCCCCCTTCTGCCCAGAATATAAGGTAGTTTCTGCCACCAGATACTCCAAAGCTAGCTACGCTAAGGATCTTACAAGGGTACCCAGTTATACTGAGTGAAATTAATATTAATACAAATGACAGTGTTAGGCCAATGCAGTAAGGATTTCAGGAGCGGCCAGAGTAGTCCCCAAATATATATAAGTACTCTTAGAGATTACAATGTTCTCTAAAAGACCAGCCACAATGAAAATTTTAAATATATTTAATAATAAATAATAAAAGAATATGAAAATACTAAATATCGATTAACAATAAACATCAAAATTTCACTCACAGGAAATGTTAAAGTAACACAGATGAATAGATTCATACAGATACAGAAAAACAATACTTAACTATTCTCACTATATTTTCCTAACTGATTTAGATAATTACTACTAGAGCAAGGCAGGATGAAGCAGGCGACAGATCCCTCTATGTCAGGTTCCAAAAACAGACTTCCAAATCACTGAGAGACTTCTGTCTGTAATATCTAAATATTATTTCAGAGTTGATTACAAAATAACATCACATTTGGTCATCTGACTCTGTTTCCCACACTATCATCAACACTAGATGCTCCCAGTATTTTAGCACCTATGCATTATAATACACACATAAGGAGCTTTGCTCAGATCTGCTGCAGCTCCTAGAAGTCATAAAACAATTTCAAGCCTCTACCTTTGCAGAGTAGCAATTAGCTCCCTGTAGAGGCAATGCAGAAGGCTTTTAATACTTGGTTTCCCAGACATTTTGTATCTGGCTGCAACCGGAACTGTAAGATAAAATCTTTATGGCCTAATTTAATTTCAACTATTTTTTAAAGTTAGCTGGAGCTGAGATTAACCTGTTCTCTTCCAATATCCTCTGTTAAAACATACACATTTAATTCAATTACAATACATTCAGGACCCACTGTTGGTACATTTTTAACACAAACAACTTTACAAATACATTTTTCAAGACAAGCACATGTACAAATCAGTTTGATATTTAAATAACATATAATTCTTTACTAAATTACAGCTAGCTGTGCTGGCATATGTTACACATCCACTGCCCTACTTCTCCTGGCATAGCTGGCAGTACCTCTTATCGTCACACATGGATATGCAGCCATACCAGTATGGTAAACATAGCACTTCAGGACCTCTCCAGTACCTTCCTGGCCATGGTTGCATGCCACTCTCCTAGCTTCTGATATAGGCCAGTTAATCACTGGGCTCAGTCTGTTATCCTGTTCCAAAGATGAAAACAGTTTTTTGGACAGCTTGACCTTCTCTCATCATTTATCATTGTTTTCTGAAACTGTGGCCAGTCTTTCTACAAGTGGATAGCTGCCTCTGCACCAGAAAGTCTCCTAGTTAGCATTTTAATTAATGCCACACATGTAGCCATGCTCTCCATTTGTTAAATGAGCTCTGGCACTCAGATTGCAATTTAAGACATTTTAATGAGGCCCAGTGTTTTAATAATGTGCAACAACATTTCTGTGTGTTCAGCATGTACTTGATGGGATCATTAATACATCCATCAGGAAACTGTAATCATTAAGGCCTGGAGAAAGCCTCTTGATGTAGCACTGAATTCCGGAGCCTTAGGAAAGCTTAACTATAAAATAATGAAGGAAACTAATAAAAAACAAACAAGAGCCCATACATTATAAACTTATAAAATACCTCAAGTGCTTATTCCAGCTGATCCCAGCTGTTATCATGGGACCAATGAAGCCTTTTGAATGCTACCATAAATCCTAAGGCACTAAAGCACTGCTGGTTTGGGCACATGATTTTTCCTTCTCCAACAGCCAGACTTACCGACACTAGTGTCACTATATGAACCTTGGCTGACACTTACCACAGTCACATGTAGACAGCCTGGTCCTGTGTCACTGAGCTAACTTTTTATAATTTTTTAGCAGAATAATTACATGGTAAATACTTTCTCATCTCTAGCAAAGATCATCGGTGGGGTTCTCAAAAGATTCTGTGCTCTTGCTCTTTATTTTTGTCAGTTAGTTAGGGATTAATTCCACCAGCCCTCATTTGCTTACTGTGTGACCTTGAGCAAGTCACTTAGCCATGCAGTACTTGAGGGCAAATGGGAATTTGGGCAAGGCTCCTCAATGCTCCCATGGACTGCAAGCCTAGTAACTACAAAGGAACATATGAACCTGTCCCACAGCAGAATAGCCTAAATATGCAGTATGACAATAGTATGGGGGTTTTCTTTTTTTTTTCCTTTTTTATTTTTGCTGGGGAATGTCTTCATGTATCTCTGCAGCTAAAGAAAGGTTATAGGTTCACAACAAGTTGCTTCTTCATAGATAATCTTGTCCTTAGTAATTTAAAATGAAAACAGCTCTGTTTAGCAAGTCAGGACTCTAAGTTATAGCAATGAAGAGTTGTCAGTTGTAATGGACTATTTTTGAAGTGGTCTCTCAATTCAAATATTTAGGTATTCTGCAAAACTGCTAGTTAAAGTCTTTGGAAAGCTGACAGCATTTCTTATTCATGTACTGTGGTTGCTGCCTTCAGTGTGTAATGACTGTGCCTTTTATGTCTGAAAATAATTGCCCTTCCTTTAGTAGTTTGCTAATTTTATAGATGTACTTGGCATTATTGGTTCTTACAGGCTTCCATACAGTGTCAAGCAACCTGGATGCATTCAGGGTAAGCTCCTCTGAAGTGAATGGGGGTTGTATAGTAACTGACAATTTTGGTTTTGTAATGACCATACAGATGCCAATACATTGCACCAGTTGACTAATAGATGATGAAAAGTTAATATGTGTCATTCATTTATCTGTGATCACAATGAAACAAAAATATAACTTCATTTTTATCCACTTCTTTTCAATTTAACTTCATTTGTATCTGATTTACTTCAAAAAAGTGTAAATCCATCTTTGTGTTATATGTATGTGATCATATTACTGAACAATACAGAACATATAAAGGGATCCTACAAGCTGACACAGGGTTTTAAGGCTGTAAGCTATAGTTTCTCTGGTAGAGGGTTTGATTCCCTTTCCCTTAGTTCCCATTTGCCTACTTTGTGACTTTGAGCAAGTAACTTAACCAGCTGTTGCTCCAGAAAAGGAAATGTATGTCTAGTGGGCCTGTTTGGTTAACAAATGGGTATTATTAGGGAGAAGGGCTGGCATCATGATTAAGGTCTTTACCTTACATATACACTGTATAAGGTTTAATTCTGTCTTCTGAATATTGGCTAGAATTGTAATTGTCTACAGAGAGATAACCTAGTATTTATCTATGAACCTATGAAGTGTCATGCTACCAAATGTGTCCATTACAACTACAAAAAGGATTACAGTGTAAAATGTTTATTTTCAGATGTGAATGGAACAGGACACAGTGCATTCTGTTCAGGCAGCTGTCACATGACACAAGTGCCTGCTGCATCTGAATGTGCCACGTAATCCCTCATTTTGAAAACAGTATTGCTGGTTCCAACATAGGAAAATAACTGTGTCAGTATGTTGTACACATGTGCAGATATCAAAGTTTGTTTTGGACTTAGGTTATGGAAATTATGATTTTGTTTTCATATTTTGGTAAATAACTTTGTAAGGGAGCATCTGAATGTGCTAAGTAATACCTCATTTTGAAGACAATAGTGATAGCTCCAACATAGTAAAAGAATGGTGCCTGTATGTTGTACACATGTGCAGATATCAAAGTTTGTTTTGAACTTAGGTTATGGAAATTATGATTTTTTTCCATATTTTGGTACATAACTTTGCAAGGGAGCATGTCAGTATGTCAAGTAATTCCTCATTTTGAAGACAGTGTTACTCCTAACAAAATGGTAAAAGAACTGTGTATGTGCACTGTACACTTGTACAGATATCACATTTTATTTAGTCTTGTATGATTATGAAAATTATACATTTTCAATTAATCAGACACTGATCATGATGGTGGTGAAACTGAGGCACAGTCTGGGGGTGCAGAGGTTGAATCTGACACAGATGTTGACATCCAGCCACCCCCATCTTTTTCCCTGGACACAGCCAGTAGGCCTATGCCTACCCAGTCTACTGAGCCCACAGATATAGGACAGGTGGAGGGCAAGGACACTGAGCAGGGAAGTGTGGCTACTGCATCCTCAGTGCCTGTTGAGTCTGGTTGTAGCATAAGTGTTGGCAAAGTGCAAAGCAGGAAGGTTGATAGGGGTGCTCAGAGGGCACCTGCTGCCCCTCCTCCACCTGGTGCAGGTGTGTCTTTTTGTGTCACTCAACATATGTTTATGGCCAGCCTTGAAGCACAAGCACATTTAGAAAGGCACTACAGACAAATGCACTGGGTTGTGGATGTGGCACAGTCTGACATGTGTGACTATCTCCACTGTGTTGCCGATTCCCTGATTTTAGTCCTGCTCTTATTTATCATTAAATATATTTAAACCTCAATTTGTGGGTGAGATGTGAGAGGCATATTTCAGCTGTTAGACTATTTGCATTTCTATTTGGTGAGCTACCCAGGTACCACTGTGGTGCAATGTTTCCCTCCGGGAAAGGACACCTGCAAAAAGACAAAGCCTGGGTCAGTATTGGTCTTTTCACATGTTGTCTTCATGTAGCTCTCCACTCAGTCTCCCTCACTTTAGGTGTAGTCAATGTATGCAGGTGAGGGTGGTAAATGTATGAAGGTCAGGGCAGCAATTAGTGAGTTACTTCCATCCCTCATCCCTTAGGTCCATTGCTGAATGGGCACATGTAAAGAGAAAAGGCAGAGGTAAGGCAGACTGCTGACACTGAAGGAGGTCACGAAACAATAGTGGTATCAACAGTCTGAGTGGGCAGCCAGCACAGGTATGGGACACTTCAGATAACCATCAGCTGGAGCCCCATGCCTTTCCTTGGCATATTAGTAGAGTGGCAGTCCTTACCCTGCTTTTTCCGTTTACATGTCCCCTTGTCAGTCATTGCGTGTAATTTGCTGTTTTCACAGGTAGTAGGTATGTACCTGTGAAGTGCCATCACCACTTATGTACCTAATGCAACGAATACTGCCCCTGTGGATAGGATGGAAGATTTGGACGGGCTAACCAGGTAATGTATATGATATACATATATATGTAGTCTTCCAATACATCTGTTGAACATCAGTAGTAATCTGTTTGCATTTTCTTTCCTCTGCAGGTTTGTCCACCTTCTAACACTGACATGACTTCATGACCAGGAGAACGACAAGTGACAGTGTGGGTATGTGGCCATTCCTACATTCACTGGGCTGCCAGCCATGCCTCCGAAACTGAAAACCGGTAGAACTTGAGCTTCCCCCACATCCACTGTGATGGTATACTGGATTGCAAGAAGAGGTATGCGCTGGAGCGGAGTACTGCAGTTGTTGGAAGAGAAGTGTTCCATCTACCCTGAGCCCGACATTCTTGTGCTGCACATCAGAGGGAATGATTTATTTATTTATTTTACATTTGTTGACCATCAGTCAACCACTTAGAAGGCTACGGTTTCAAATCACAGCAATTTTTGAACACCTGCAGTCTTGGTGGCCACATTGTCATTTTCTGTGGTCTGATATAATTCCTTGACAGATATGGAAAACAACAAACAGTCAATGGGAAGCTCACAAGGCCAGACATTTACAGAATGGGTTCATGCATGGCTTGATGCACAGGGTCGGTGGATCTACAATCTGCCATGACAGCATCACCGTAGAAGATGTTCACCTGTTCAGAAGGGATGGCGTTCACCTAACTGAGGAGGGCATTGCATTGTTCTTGACTGACCTCCACAATGGCTAGAGGAGAGCTATGCAGGATTGCTAACATGCAGCTTGTGAGAAGAGTGGAATACACCCATGACCAAGTAGTACTAGTATAGTAAGCAAACTCTATTATGAAATGTGTTGAGTAAAATATATTTTTTTGAGTTTGGCAAATAACTGTGGTAAGGAGCTGGTGAGGATGCTGAGAAAGAACTGTTTCAGGAGAGTGCTACCACGTATAATCTAATATGTCAGTGACCATCCTGCAATAATTCTTTTTTAGTCTGCTTTTATCATGCATGTGTAGAGTTTAGATGACAGGAAGTCCTTACTAATACAGAACTTGATCCCTTGGGTCCAATGCTGAATGGACACATGTAAAGAGAAAAGACATAGGTAAGGCAGACTGCTGACACTGAAGGAGGTTGTGAGACTGCAGTGATATCAGCTGTCTGAGTGGGTAGCCAACACAGCTATCAGACAGATAAGATGGCCTTGCCTGCCACTGAAGTCCCATTCCTGTCCTGGGTTCATTAGTGGAGTGGCGGTCCTTACCTTAATTTTTCTCTTTACATGTACCCATTCAGCAGCATGTTGGCTACACCAAGAATGTGTATATTTACAATCATATGTGTGTACATGGTAAACCAACTGCTTCTGAATGCTGTACACAGTATGCATGGATTTGGTCGTACGGCCAATTGTCAAACGCACCATGTCGAACTGCAGAACACCAGTATGGCATAATTGCAAACGCAATTATGTTGAAACACCAAACATCCCCTTTTTGATCCATGGTAGCACTTGTTTAGGTGGTAGAGCAGTCGGAAATGTTGAATTTCAAATTTTATACGACATTCTGACCGTTCGACATCTAAATGTTCATCATTTAAGTTTGGAAACACCCAGTTCAACAATTGGCAGTATGACCAAATCCATGTAAACCGCTGTACACATGTACAGATATCAGTTTTATTAGGACTCAGGTTATGGAAATTATGATTTTTTTCATATTTTGATAAATAACTTTGCAAGGGGGGCATCTCAATGTGCTAAATAATACCTCATTTTGAAGGCAGTATTGATAGTTCCAACATGGTAAAAGAATAGTGCCTGTATGTTGTACACATGTGCAGATATCAAAATTTGTTTCAGACTTAGGTTATGGAAATTATGATTTTTTTCATATTTTGGTAAATAACTTTGCAAGGGAGCATGTCAGTGTGCCAAGTAATACCTCATTTTGAAGACAGTGTTACTCCTTATAGCGTGGTAAAAGAACTGTGTCTGTGCACAATACACATGTACAGATATCACAGTTTATTTAGTCTTGTACCATTATGAAAATTATACATTTTCAATTAATCAGACACTGATCATAACGGTGGTGAAACTGTGGCACAGTCTGGGGGTACAGAGGTTGAATCTGACACAGATGTTGACATCCAGCCACCCCCATCTTTTTCCCTGGACACAGCCAGTAGGCCTATGCCTACCCAGTCTACTGAGCCCACAGATATAGGACAGGTGGAGGGCAAGGACACTGAGCAGGGAAGTGTGGCTACTGCGTCCTCAGTGCCTATTGAGTCTGGTTGTAGCATAAGTGTTGGCAAAGTGCAACGCAGGAAGGTTGATAGGGGTGCTCAAGGGCACCTGTTGTCCCTCCTCCACCTGGTGCAGGTGTCTCTTTTTGTGTCACTCAACATATTTTTATGGCCAGCCTTGAGGCACAGGCACATTTAGAAAGGCACTTCAGACAAATGCTCTGGGTTGTGGAGTTGACACAGTCTGACATGTGTGACTATCTCCACTGTGTTGCCGATTCCCTGATTTTAGTCCTGCTCTTATTTATCATTAAATACATTTAAACCTCAATTTGTGGGTGAGATGTGAGAAGCATTTCAGCTGTTAGACTATTTGCATCTCTATTTGGTGAGCTACCCAGGTGCCACTGTGGTACAATGTTTCCCTCTGGGAAAGGACACCTGCAAAAAGACAAAGCCTGGGTCAGTCTTGGTCTTTTCACATGTTGTCTTCATGTAGCTCTCCACTCAGTCTCCCTCACTTCAGGTGTAGTCAATGTATGCAGGTGAGGGTGGCAAATGTATGAAAGTCAGGCCAGCAATTAGTGAGTTACTTCCATCTCTCACCCCTTAAGTCCATTGCTGAATGGGCACATGTAAAGAGAAAAGGCAGAGGTAAGGCAGACTGCTGACACTGAAGGAGGTCATGAGACAATAATGGTATCAGCAGTCTGAGTGGGCAGCTAGCACAGGTATGGGACACTTCAGATAACCACCAGCTGGAGCCCCATGCCTGTCCTTGGCATATTAGTGGAGTGGCAGTCCTTACCCTGCTTTTTCCATTTACATGCACCCTTTCTGTGCCCCCTTGTCAGTCATTGTGTGTAATTTGCTGTTTTCATGGGTAATAGGTATGTACCTGTGAAGCGTCATCACCACTTATGTACCTAATGCAATGTATACTGCCCCTGTGGATAGGATGGAAGATTTGGATGGGCTAACCAGGTAATGTATATGATATACATATATATGTAGTCTTCCAATACATCTGTCAAACATCAGTAGTAATCAATTTGCATTTTCTTTCCTCTGCAGGTTTGTCCACCTTCTGACACTGACATGGCTTCACGACCAGGAGAACGACAAGTGACAGTGTGGGTATGTGGCTATTCCTACATTCACTGGCCTGCCAGCCATGCCTCCGAAAATGAAAACCGGTAGAACTTGAGCTTACCCACATCCACTGTGTAGGTATATTGGATTGCAAGAAGAGGTAAGCATTGGAGCGGAGTACTGCAGTTGTTGGAAGAGAAGTGTTCCATCTACCCTGAGCCCAACATTCTTGTGCTGCACATCAGAGGGAATGATACCATCAGTCAACCACTTAGAAGGCTACGGTTTCAAATCACAACAATTTTTGAACACCTGCAGTCTTGGTGGCCATGTTGTCATTTTCTGTGGTCTGATATAATTCCTCGACAGATATGGAAAACAGAAAACAGTCAATGGGCAGCTCACAAGGCCAGACATTTACAGAATGGGTTCATGCATGGCTTGATGCACAGGGTCGGTGGATCTACAATCTGCCATGACAGTATCACTGTGGAAGATGTTCACCTGTTCAGAAGGGATGGCATTCACCTAACTGAGGAGGGCATTGCATTGCTCTTGACTGACCTCCACAATGGCGTGAGGAGAGCTATGCAGGATTGGTAACATGCAGCTTGTGAGAAGAGTGGAGTACACCCATGACCAAGTAGTACCAGTATAGTAAGTAAAACTCTACTGTGAATTGTGTTGTGTAAAATATATTTTTCTGAGTTTGGCAAATAACTGTGGAAAGGAGCTGGTGAGGATGCTGAGAAAAAACTGTTTCAGGAGAGTGCTACCACATATAATCTAATATGTCAGTGACCATCCTGCAATACTTCTTTTTTAGTCTGCTTTTATCAGGCATGTGTAGAGTTTAGATGACAGGAAGTCCTTACTAATACAGAACTTGATCCCTTGAGTCCATTGCTGAATGGACACATGTAAAGAGAAAAGGCATAGGTAAGGCAGACTGCTGACACTGAAGGAGGTCGTGAGACTACAGTGGTATCAGCTGTCTGAGTGGGTAGTCAGCACAGCTATTGGACAGATAAGATGGCCTTGCCTGCCACTGAAGTCCCATTCCTGTCCTGGGTTCATTAGTGGAGTGACAGTCCTTACCTTGCTTTATCTCTTTACATGTACCCATTCAGTAGTATGTTGGCTACACCAAGAATGTGTATATTTACAATCATATGTGTCTACATGGTAAGCCAACTGCTTCTGAATGATGTACATGGTATGCATGGATTTGGTCATACGGCCAATTGTCGAACGCACCATGTTGAACTGCAGAATGCCAGTATGGCATAATTGCAAATGCAATTATGTCAAAACGCCAAACATCCCCCCTTTTTGTCCCATGGTAGCACTTGTTTAGGTGGTAGAGCGGTCGGAAATGTTGAATTTCAAATTTTATATGACATTCCGACCATTCAACATCTAAATGTTCATCATTTAAGTTCAGAGAACACCCAGCTTGACAACTGGCAGTATGAACAAATCCATATAAACTGCTGTACACATGTACAGATATCAGTTTTGTTAGGACTCATGTTATGGAAATTAAGATGTTTTCATATTTTGGTAAATAACTTTGCAAGGGGGCGTCTGAATGTGCTAAGTAATACCTCATTTTGAAGACAGTATTGATAGTTCCAACATGGTAAAAGAATGGTGCCTGTATGTTGTACACATGTGCAGATATCAAAGTTTGTTTCAGACTTAGGTTATGGAAATTATGATTTTTTTCATATTTTGGTAAATAACTTTGGAAGGGAGCATCTGAATGTGCTAAGTAATACCTCATGTTGAAGTGAGTATTGATAGTTCCAACATGGTAAAAGAATGGTGCCTGTATGTTGTACACATGTGCAGATATCAAAGTTTGTTTCGAACTTAGGTTATGAAAATTATGATTGTTTTCATATTTTGATATATAACTTTGCAAAGGAGCATCTGAATGTGCCAAGTAATACCTCATTTTGAAGACAGTATTGCTGGTTCCAACATGGTAAAAGAATTACACCTGTATGTTGTACACATGTGCAGATATCACAGTTTGTTTCGGACTTAGGTTATGGAAATTATGATTTTTTTCATATTTTGGTAAATAACTTTGCAATGGAGCATGTCAGTGTGCCAAGTAATACCTCATTTTGAAGACAGTGTTACTCCTTACAACATGGTAAAAGAAATTTGTCTGTGCATTGTACACATGTACAGATATCACAGTTTGTTTAGTCTTGTACGATTATGAAAATGATACATTTTCAATAGTTCTCATTATTATGCCCATATCTTTGCAAGGGAGCATGGTGATTACACAAATGATGCATCATTTTGAAGCTGACATTTAGATGCACAACTTCTACACTGATATGTTGGCTCTGTCTGTTACAGGTGATGAGATAGTATGCTTTATTTATCAATTATGAGAAATAATATATTAATCATGTTTCTGTGAATATCTCAAGAAAGGAGAATCACATAGTAATGGTTAAGGTATCATTTTAAAGCTGGCATTCATACTAACAAATTAAATTCAAATTGTATGGATCTGCATGGTACATTGACCAATATATTGTGCTTTGCTTTTCCAAAATGGTAAAAAATATGCACAATATCAAGATTTCTTGCCAAATATTTAATAATGACTTTGATATGCACTATCAACATTTACACTGTTGGAAAGGTCAGTGTCTGCTGAACAACTTTCGCATTTACATTTTTAGTCTAGCTCTTATAGTTAAAGAGTTATGAACATTTGTTTTCTGTATGGTATTACAAATGGATTTTAGGAAAATGAGCTCAGGCTGCACTGTAGTTCCTATGGTGGAATTAGGCAGGCAGCTTTTTTTGAGCTGCTCCAGAGTGAATGAGTTAAATGTAGAGAAATCCCCATCAGAACTAGATATAAATGCAAAGAGTTTTTGGAAAGGCCCATGTTGAACCTGGACTTCTTTAAGTGTGTGTGTGTGTGTGTGTGTGTGTGTGTGTGTGTGTGTGTGTGTGTGTGTGTGTGTGTGTGTGTGTGTGTGCTTGCATGCACTTTATCACACACTTTAATGAGGTTTACTGTTACTCATATACATGATCACCAAGTCCACATCCCTTGTTCTGGCCATTTTAGTGCAATGCAAGCTTCTGTTTATGTGTGTGCGTGATTGACAACCAGAATCCACCTCCCCCATTCCCCTAAGAAAGGATGAGCTATCATTAACAACTCACTCCCACCCTCCTCTGCTGAACTGTTCCTGGACCTGTGCCAACAGCTGAACTTGTATTGTCTGGGCTGTAATCAAAGCGTTATCCCTCTATGCCATAGTGCCAGGCAGTAGTACCAAAGGTTCAATCAGAGGTGTACATTAGTATTAGAATTAACCATTCTTCAGCTAATAACGTCAGTTTAATATAAAATACTCTACAGAACACATAGTACCATTGCTAGACTATATTTTGTTTTCTCAAGAATTATACCTCCAAGGGTATAACAACTGGTTCTTCTTTTTAGGATAGTTTGGTCTTGTCCTAAAGTACCTCTGAACTGGATAAAAAAGTTTGTACTCTCCTACATGGTTCCCCTACATTTTGTGGAGTTAAAACTCTATGAGAGTTTAACTAGATGAAAACTCAACCCCCTTTCCCTTGTTTAAGTGTTTTTGTAGGTTGGCAAGCCCCTTTGAACCCCGTATAAGAGGGTAAGCCTCAGCCCCTGAAGTTATAAACTCCAACTCCTTGGTCACACAAACACTGGGAAAATGGAAAAGAACCCAATGCTATCACTGCCAGTGTATAAATAGAAATTGCACCAACAATAAGTTTCTGTGAAGCACAGTGACCGGGGAAGACAAAATTGATGAGATTAATTCAACTTGTTGAAAGCTGATCCATTTATAACTCGATGAATGTAGGATATCCTTTAAGTACTGTAATGAAATATGTTTTAATTTGACTCTATCCCTTACACTGGTTATTTTAAAGTTACATTAATTAACGCTAAAATAAATGCTCATCACATAGTATTGCAACTGTACATGTGCGACTGTATCAATGGGAAGATATTCAGAAACAAATAGCTCATTGCATTAAGTGAAACAACGTGTGAGCAGTGACTCACAAGGATGGGGTGATTCAGAGACACATAGCTTGACTGCTGTAGTGGAAATATAACACTGTGTATATCACATGCAAATTACGGGTCTATACTACATTCTCGAAAGCCGACAATGTTGAATCTGACATTGTCAACACGAGAACAGAGAAACTGCAGAACATTGAAGAGGTAAACAAAAATCTCCGTAAGGGGAGATTTCCATTTACTTCAATGTAGTGCGGTCTCAGAGTTGGTATATTTAAGTAGTGGGGTGTGTGGGGGGCACAGCCCCCCATGTGGGGGGGGGGTGCAGGGGGCCTTTCCCCCCTGCCTACACCATTTACTTTTTGTTGTTTTTATTTTTTTTTTGGAACATTCGATGTTTTAACAGTTTGATCACTAAGGGTCAACCTTTAGTGATTTGAACTGTTAAATATTCGATGTTCTAATATAGACCCCAAATTACTGCATACTGATATGCAAAGTAGTGCTACTAGAGCAAGGAGAAGCATTGCATAAGCAAATGACAAGCTTAGACATGGCTGCATGATTTAGAGTTGTATAAAATTTGAACAATGAGACATGGCAATCTGAATATCATCATTTCTCAGTGAATAAGTGCATTGTTCATGCTATGATGCAAGGAGTAGTATCTGCTTTAGCTGATCAGTATGTACTAGTGGCTACCTTGGAAGCCAGTGTCCATAATGTTGCATGCTGACAACCTCTGCATCACAGGAGTCCATCAGTGGCTGATATGCCATCACCTCCATGATCAGGATAAAGCTGACCACCACCACATAGATAGAGACATTATGTAGAAAGTAGTATATATGTGCCATCCTCACATGGAATCAAGGGAGATGTATGGATTTCCTATCCCAGTGGACACAAATGTTCATATATCATTAACATCCTTGCTAGGGGAACCTTTCAGCAGTTGACAGGGGAAATGCTATTAGTTTTACAGGCCTTGTCCTCATGAACCCTTCATCAGTTCTGTGATGTGATGCTGATACATGTGGAGGAGCATATTTGGTTTCCATGGACAGCAGAGGAGAGTATGACCATCATTTAGGCATTCTATGGTATAGTCCATTGCCCTGATGTCTTAGGGTTACCAAGGTCCCACTTACTCCACATGGTGTCAGATCCTAATTCTCAACCTTTTATCACAAGAAATCCGGAGAAAGCCAAAAATAATGGGAGACAGAGGTCTAAAAATAGGTGCATATTTTTAATATTGATGTCATAAACTTAGAAACATGCTTGAATAACAGGTTTTAAATTACCATGCATTTTCCAAAGAACATAAAGCCTGAAACTCACATCTTTAGCATTATTTAGTTAATTCAGTATGCAATGATTTGTCAGAAAAACAAGATCTGATGTTGTTAATCTTCATTCATTCCTTACTGATGGGTTATCGGTTCCATCCTTGAAAATGAGCCGGCCATATATCAAGCTCGCGTCAGCCAAAAACTCTCGAGCCAAGGTCCTACCCAGAATGCTCTGCTCCCTGTTACCTCAGATCTCGTTTGCCATGTTGCTGTACAGCCATGCCAAGCCACTCTCTTCAGCTAAGTGTATAATTTTTGAAAGTTTATATATTGTTTCTACTTTAAAGTTTTTCAAACAGTTTCTTGTATTATTCTCCTACCCTATTGTATCTTTAAGACTCTCTCCCTTTAGTCTATTTCCCTTTATTACCCTTTTATTACCTTTGAGGTAATTTTTCATTACCATCGTTGGTAATCCTTCTTCCTTCTCTCTTCTTTCCCTTTTGGGTAGCCTTTTCCTGTTCTTCTTGATATTGTTGTTCTTCTCCACATCATTATGTCAGATAAGAAAAGAAGTGTTGGTTTTAAACAGTGTAAGGACTGCGGCCGTAAGTTACCACTTTCCGATGGCCATGACTTATGTGATTATTGTTTGAATGTCTCCCACGTTACTGTGGATCCCCCGTGTGGGATTTGTAGAAATTTTTCAACAAGGACTCTTAATGAGAGAAAGAACAAGTTAATCCTGAAAGGTCTTCTCAAATCTCCTTTCTGTGAGGCTATCTCTGGGTCGAAGGGCTCACCCCCTCCTGCTAAACTCCGTAAGAGGTGTTCTTCCTCTTCCTCATCAAGGTCGCTCACTTCATATCCCTCTGGAGATCTTAGGGAGTCGACTCATAAGAAGGGGAAAATGACTACTACTTCGGCGCTGCCACCTGTCACCCTTTCGGCTCCAGGCTTGGCACTGCCCCCAGTTGATTCTTGCTCCAGCCATGTCCTCCTTATCGACACCGGCACCAGAGTTCCAGGTGCAGGCAACTACAGCTCCGACAGTTCCGTCGCAGCCCTTACCAGCACCGTCCATGCAGGTATAGTCTCCTTCGGCACCGTTGGTACAATCCCTTTCAGCCCTGAGTATGACGTTACTGTCCTCCATGGTGCAGACACTTTCAGCACCGACATGCTCTTTGGTGCAGTCCTTTTCAGCACGGTCACTTGTAGACACCTTCCTCGATGGCACCGTACCCATCGGTGCAGACACTTGTTTTTATGGTGCAGACACGTTCAACTTCTATGGTGCTGACGTCATCAGCGCAGACTACTTCGACAACATTCTTTATGGTGCAGACATCCTCGGTTCCGGGCTCAGCACCTCTCAAATTAGCAAGGACCAAGTACTCTCCTTCCTTGGATCCATTCGCTAGTAGCCAATATAGTCCTTTTCTAGAAAGGCCAGAATTGCCCTCAGGTTTCTCTATGAGGTCAACCAGGAGCCTCTCTGAGCAAGATGTGTTGCGGCTTGTTGACCAGTTGCTTGAGGCCAGAGGTCTCTCTCAACCATTGAAACTCACGTTCCCTCCTTCAGGTGAGCGTATATCTCCTCAAACCCCAAAGTACACTCCTCCTTTGACTTCCATCCAAGTATTGAAGCCCATTACTCTGACAGCAGCTTCCCTCCCTCCTACCCCAATAGTGGATCTCACTTTGTAGCTGAAGTCGTCCTTGTGGCCCTTGATGCACTGGGCATCGGGGTCTTCTCAGGCCAGTGGCTGCGCCATGGGGGAGGGCATTCTTGGTTCCACGCCGACTTTTTTATGGCACCCTCCAGGAATCCTCTCTCATGCTTCATGGTCCTCTTGAGACTCCTGGTCTGGGGGTCGGTTCATTGGGGTGGGGTGTGACCCCGGTTCTGAGGTTGTCTTGCTCGGTTCCAGGCTCCCATCCCTCCTTGGGCAGGCCGGTCTTCCAGGCCATTGAGAGGGCACTTGCCTCCACTGGCAAACCCCATATGTCGGAGTCCTCTCCCGCCTCTGTGCCGCAACTCTCACAAACCACAACCACCAGACGCCAGGCACAATGGCCTCAGGTTTCTCCCTCTCAGGAGACCCCCTCTTTGCAGTATTCTCCAGAACCTCCCACTGAGGAAGTACCTCGCAAAGCTTCATGCAAGAGGAAGCACATGGACTCCACTGAGGAGTCTTTGACCCAAGATATGGACTTTGATGACGGGGAAGGGCCCCCATGGTCACCCCCTGATGAGGTGTCCTTTGGTGACATCCTCGAGATCTTTAGATAGAGGGGTGACTGGAAGTCCTCTAATTCTTCCTCTGAGGAATCCGTATTCCTGTAGGCTTTCTTGCCCAGCCCCCTACCTCCTGGGTTATCCCGCTCATCCAGCTCATCGTCCAGCATACATGGAAGGCTTCTGACACCCTGGAAGTGATATCGTGGTGGCCGGATAAAATCTTATTGCCCCCAGCTGAGCATCCTCATTGGTCTCGAGGTCTTCCAGTAGATGCCATGGTGGTGGCGGCTGCAACTAAGAAAGATTTGTCAGAAGAGATCCAAACTGTCCATCCACCCAACAAGGAGTCCCAGGCAATAGACAGACTAGGGAACCATGTGTTTGCTTCATCGACCTTCACCATAAGGTCTTTGGACCATTTGGCACACTTTACTAGGCTCCAGAGGGATCTTATCAACCAACTCTCTAAAACCTTGGCAGGAGATGTTTCTAATGAGGTCCGTGACAATGTAGCTTCTCAGATAGCCACTCTAGAGTTAATTTCCAATTCTTCCATGCGTCTTATTTCTCACGCAATGGAAGGAGTGGCTAGAGCGGCAGGCATGGGTATAATCACCAGACAACATGCCTGGATGTGCCTTTGTGACTTTGTGGACTCCTTTAAGGCTTCCTTCATGAATGCCCCCATCAAGGCAGCTTCTTTGTTTGGCCCTAAAGTTAAAGATATGCTGGCAAGGTGCGAACAAGATGGCAAGACCCTATCTGCCATTGGTGTCAGACACCCCACTCCTCAATGATTCTACTCCAGAAATCAGAGGAATGGGAAGATGTGGCACAGGAAATCACAGGGCTCTTTCTGTGATGCACGTGCTGAGTTCTCCCCTAGAGGCAGAGGGGGAAACTCCAATGAAAGACACCCCTTTCAGGGCAGAGGAGGTCTGCAAAACTAGGGTTCCAGAGATTCTTTCTCTGGCCAACCCTATCAGTGCTCCTGAAGCGTTGCCCAACTGCTCACCTCTGGAAGAGGTCGAGGGTCATTTTTCCTTGTACCCTGCTGTCTGGCAAAATATAACCACGGACTCTTGGGTACAATGGATAATATCCAGTGGCTATCGCATCCCCTTCCATTATTGTCCAACTTCATCCAGAGTATTATCAATGTTCCACCCAGTCAAAGAGAAGCAGTAGCACATGAAATCCAAAAGCTGCTACTAAAAAGAAATCATCCAAACAGTCCCACTAGACCAGATTGGATCTGGTATTTACTCAAGGCTTTTTTTAGTGCCAAAAAAGACAGGGGACTGGAGACCAATTCTGGATCTCAGCACACTGAACAAATTTGTAAAAACAGAGAAATTCCAGATGGTCACGGTTCAGTCTATTCTTCCTCTCCTGGAAGAAGACAATTGGATGTGCTCTGTAGATCTTCAAGATGCGTATTACCACATAAAAATGGACACACACTCAAAAAGATATCTCTGTTTCTGCATAGGAGCCCGTCAGTACCAATTTTGAGCTCTGCCCTTGGGTCTCTCTACAGTCCCCAGAGTGTTCACCAAATGCATGGCAGTGGTTATCGTTCACTTGTGACTTCAAGGATTCCAGGCATTTCCATATGCAGATGACTGGCTCCTCACCACCCCCACCAAGCGTCTACTGGAAGAAGCCCTTCACTACACTCTCCTCACAGCACAGTGCCTGGGAATTACTATAAATTAAGATAAGTCCAACATGAACCTAGCTCAGTCTTTGGAATTCATCGGGGTACTGTTGAACATGAGAAATTGCACAGCATCTCTTCTGGACCACAGGCTTCAAAGAATAAGGCAACAGGTTCAACCGCTGCTCTGTCACCGCAAATCTCTCGCTTGATCTATACTCCAACTTTTGGGGTCAATGTCAGCCTCAATAACCATTGTTTCTCTAGCCAGATTCCACGAGGCTTCTTCAGTGGTTACTTCTCACTCAGTGGTACCCTCTACAACATCCTTTGTCCTTTCAGATAATTGTAACTCAGAGATGCAAGCAAGATTTACTCTGGTGGATGTCTCAAAATCCCCTACAATGGTCTTGCCCCTTCAGCCTCCATCAGCTGAAAGCCACAGTGAACATGGATGCCTCCCTGATGGGGTGGGGGGGGCTATGTCAGGGAAACTCGGTCCAAGGCACCTGTTTGGAGACAGAGGCCCTTCTGCATATCAATGTCCTGGAACTGAGGGTGGTGCTACTAGCGTTGCAAGCATTTCATTCCATCCTTCCGTCAGGGACGATTGCAATCCAATCAGACAACATGTCAGTGGTCTGGTACATCAACAAGCAATAGGGCACCAGATCTTACCCGTTATGCCGAGAGGCCTTGAGAATATAGCAATGGGCGATAGCTTCCAACCACTTTCTAATTCCAACTCACATTCCCGGGAGCTCCAACTTGATAGTGGACAAATTGAGCAGGTCCATTCTACAACCTCATGAGTGGTCCCTCAACCCTGCAATAGCAGCAAAAATCTTCAACCATTGGGGCCAGCCTTGCTGCAGTCTATTCGCCTCCCCAACTAACTTCAAGTGCAGCAACTACTTTTCCCTGATCCTCCTCGGGGGCAGTTACCGAGAGATGGTCTAATCCACGCTTGGCCCTCGGGTCTACTTTATGCTTATCCTCCTCTCCCCCCCATCTCCCAATTTCTGAAGAAAGCACAGCAGTTGAAAAGCAAAGTGATCTTCATTGCTCCATATTGGCTTCGACAAGTCAGGTTCCCCTTCCTCTGGCCTCACCTGCTAGATCAACTGTGGATCCTCAATCCATCCCCAGCATTGATCTCCCATCTGCAGGGTCTGACTCACCCCAATCTAACAACCCTGAAGCTGACAGCTTGGTTTCTCCACTTCCAATGATTGCCAGGCAGGAAAACCTCTCGTCCCCAGTGCGCAATATTCTTACTGCATCTCATAAATCGTCCACCAGACTAATCTATCTCAATAAATGGAAAAGGTTTTCTCTATGGGCAGAGAATAAACAGTTAGATCCCTTGTCAGCCCCAGTTTCAGTGGTTTTGGATTACTTATCACACCTTTTCCACTCTGGGGTGTTTGCCTCTACTATTCGTGTGCATTTAGCTGCCATTTTGAATTTCCACATTGGTTTTCAGGATTCTTCACTCATGTCACATAGACTGTCTAAGATTTTCTTGAAGGGGGTTCTTCACCTAAAACTTCACTTTAGAGAACCAGTACAACCTTGGGATTTGGCCTTGGTCCTGCAAGCTCTAAAAGCTCCTCCATTTGAACCTGTGTCTTCATATGATGTAAAGTATCTCTCTTGGAAATATTTGTTTCTAATTGCAATCACATCAGCCAGATGCCTGTCAGAACTTCAAGCCTTATGCATCAAACCTCCCTATCTTATCTTCCATAAGGATAGGGTATCACTGAGAACTAATTCTTCCTTTTTACCAAAAGTGGTGTCAGAGCGTTCTATCAACCAGTCTATTGACCTCCCAGTATTTTTTCCTAACCACTCTAACAGGGGAGACTATTGCCTGCAGTCCTTGGATGTTCATAGGCAAATACGATTTTATCTGGACAGAACAAAATCTACCCGTAAATCAGACCAACTTTTTCTGGACCAAGATTAGGTCATTTTGCCTCGACAGTTACATTGACATGATGGTTGAGAAATTGCATTACCTTTATCTACAACAAGAACAACATCACCTTGCCTCACAGAGTGAAAGCACATTCTACAAGCTCTATGGCAACTTCGGCAGCTTTCCATGCTAAGGCTTCCCTCAATGATACTTGCTCAGCTGCAAATTGGGCCAAACCTCATACCTTTATTCTTCATTACAAATTGGATTTGGCCTCCAGAGGTAGAGCTTCTTTTGGCTTCATGGTGCTCAGGAATGTCCTTCCATCAGGGCCACCCAGGGATACAGGTAGCTGGGGACTCTGTCCCATCAGTAAGGAAAGAACGAAGATTAACAACATCAGATAAAGAAGTTATGTCTTACCATAATGTTCCATCTGCATTGTTGATCTTCATTCATTCATTACTCTCCACCCTCCGTCCCCCTCCAGAGGTTCCTGGTTGATCTCATATACTCCTTTATTGTAGGTCTGTTATGACCAGAGGTAGCCTCTACTTTTGTCTATCAACTTGCAAACTCGATCTGAGGTAACACGGAGTAGATCATTCTGGGCAGGACCTTGGCTTGAGAGTTTTTGGCTGATGCGAGCTTGATATATGGTCGGCTCGGTTCTGAGGACGGAACCAATAACCCATCAGTAATGAATGAACGAAGATCAACAACACGGATGGAATATTATGGTAAGACATAACTTCTTTTTTTTATGAGGACTAAACCAAAAATATCAGGCAAAAATCTGGACATTCTGCATAATTCTGGACAGTTAACAGATATGTGTTCAGTGTATCAACCAGACGGACTTCTACTCCAGCATCTACCATGTGGTATACAGTGCACAGGATATTAAATACAGTGTGTTTATACACTATCCAGGCAGGCCTGTGGTTCCCACATGTGGCACAAGTGCAACCTATAACAGTGTTTCATGCTGGGAGACTTGCCACAGGGTCATTTAGTTAGAAGGTAGACACATCATTAACCACAGAGGCCAGGAAATGCCAGCCAATGAACATAGGTAACCAACCACTCATAATGGTGTTTTCTGTTGTGTGTTATAAGTGTTGCTGGATATGGCTTGGAGCCATGGCTGATGACTCCCATTTGCAGCTTCAAGACCATGGTGGAGACATGACCGTGCTGTCATAAATAATGAACATCATCAAATAAGTGTTCAGGAGTGCTGAAGGTCCACTTCCTTGTCCAGATACACCTGGTGTTGTATTGCAGCATGCTCTGGAGAAGTATAGCTAGATATATGTGGTCAGTGCCATGCTACATAAGATGGTGCAATGAAAACAATTACAGCAAGGACAGCCTGTAGTGCTGTCTGATACGTGGTCATTGCCATGCTACATAAGATGGTGCTATGAAAACAATTACAACAAGGACTGCCTATAGTGCTGTCTGATATGTGGTCAGTGTCATGCTATATAAGATGGTGCTATGAAAACAATTACAGCAAGGACTGCCTATAGTGCTGTCTGATATGTGGTCAGTGCCATGCTACATAAGATGGTGCTATGAAAACAATTACAGCAAGGACTGCCTATAGTGCTGTCTGATATGTGGTCAATGTCATGCTATATAAGATGGTGCTATGAAAACAATTACAGCAAGGACTGCCTATAGTGCTGTCTGATATGTGGTCAGTGCCATGCTACATAAGATGGTGCTATGAAAACAATTAAAACAAGGACAGCCTGTAGTACTGTCTGATATGTGGTCAGTGCCATGCTACATAAGATGGTGCAATGAAAACAATTACAGCAAGGACAGCCTGTAGTGCTGGTTTATATGGAAAAGGAGACAGATGAGGAATCATCAGAGGCCCCAGTTGTAGAAGAACTTTATGTATGGCAGTGGCAAAGAGGATGTTTCTGTCCATAACAATGGGCCATGACAAGACAAACACAGAACAAACTGATGGATGTTGTAACACAATAAGGCAGTGCATTATAGTGCATTGACTGACCACGCTGTGCATCACACATTCCCATACTCACCTTAACCAGAGTGGTGGGCAAGGCACAATCGTCATCATTTGCATGGGGGGGGGGGCACAGTGACAGGGACAGCAATGTTAGCATACATGTAAAAGGTCATGGTTGGTATCTGTGGTAACCATACACATGGCTAGGGGATTGTAGGGTGTCAGGACTCATTTCATCTATTGCTGAAGTGGAGCTTTCAGGACTGGAATGCTGATTGGGTGTACCACGTGGCTGTGCAGTGTCAGGTTTGTAGGTAGCTGGGCAGGGGAAAACATAGCACATTAGCTGCATGTGTGGAAATGTTGCTGTGACCCCTGCTCTTGTGTTGCAGCAGAATGATGACATCCACAATACCATGTTCAAGCTGGATGTGAGAGCTGCTCAGTAGGTTGTACCCACAGTGGAGGCAGATAAGCAATGGCAACTTCCATGACAGCATCCATGGCCAGGACTGGAGGCCAGAGTGGTGCTAGATGTGCGCCAGCCACATATATGAGTGCATCTATGGACAGGAGTTGGAGGCCATAGCAGAGCTGGATGAGCACTGGCCAGATACAGGTGAACATCCACAGCCAGGACTGGATGCAGCCATGGACAGTGTGGAACACCTGCTGAGAGCTATGAAAGTCCTATACATTAAGCGGATGCCTGCAATGCACTTGCCAGAGTGGTGAGTGATGCCACTGACATTGCCATGTCTGGTGAGTAGTGCCAGCATAACTACAAGAGGTGCCACCATGACCTTCACTGCCAGACAGACAAAGACTGAATATTACAGCAAACAGTTTGTGTTTGCTGTTTCATTGTACAGTAGGCCTGACACCTAACAGCTGTAAATGCCTTCTGTTGTCATGGATATGTTACACTTCTTTCTGAATACTCCCCATGGAATTAGTAAGCATAATACATTTTAATTTGCACTTTATAATTCTTTTATTTTATAAGACTTTTTTTACCTGTATA
Source organism: Protopterus annectens (assembly GCF_019279795.1). NCBI lineage: Eukaryota > Metazoa > Chordata > Ceratodontiformes > Protopteridae > Protopterus > Protopterus annectens. The sequence continues at coordinate 992,271,426 of NC_056743.1, forward strand.
TTGCTACCTTTTACATTGTCTGTTGTTTCTCTTTTGGAGCCTTATTTCTATAGGCCTCCATTGAAAAAGGGGTCTACATGGCTAGACTTTCAAAATAAAAAATAAAATAAAAGTTTAATTGCTACGAAGAATAATTATATTAATTTGGCATCAACAGTTAACAAATGATGAATGTTAAATAATGGGAAAGTTAGCTAAAATGTTTTAATTTTTTGTTAATTGGGCAGCTGAACTGATGTAATGTAAATCCTTTCTTGATATAACAAAAGACCACAAGAGCAAGAGTATATTTAATACACATAGACAGTTTAAAGTACCCAGTCAGACAGCATTTTAATTTTTTATTTTGGGCTTATTTTTATGGGGTTGGTATGTCAGAAGAACTAGAAAATCCAAGAGAAAACCAATAAAAACACAGAGATAACACACAAATACCACACAGGTAGTAAGCTGTGGTCGGGACTGAACCTCATATCCTAAAATTGTGAGACAAAATCTTTAACTGTTGAGCAGCATACCACAAGCCTACTACAAGTGCGTACATGCTAGCTGTTCATCATACAACTGCTCGCTGCCACTTGCTCAGAAAGACTAGTGTTCTAACTCTGACTAGCCCGATCCTACTTACCTATGTTGTCTTCCCAACACCTGACCCAACTGCCCGGCCCTACCAGAGTCTCCTAAAATTGACCATAAAACTTCTAGCCAATTCCTAACCTGAGTCTTCGCTCCCTAACTGTAATACATCATTCCCCCTCCCTGAACCTAAAATCCCTGATTGCTCCATAAACCTAAAACTCCACTCTCCGTCCCTAACCCTAAAGTCCCCAATCACTCCCTAAATCTAAAACTCCAGTCTCCTCCCTAAGTCTAATTTCTCCTATCACTCTCTAAACCTAAAAGTCCAATCCCCTCCCTAAGCCTAATTTCTCCAATCACTCTCCAAACCTAACCTCCCCTGCCACTCCCTAATGTAAACATCCCTCTCACTCCCTAATCCTAAAACTCCTCTCCCATTCCCTAATCCTAAATCCCCTTCCCGATTGCCCTAATCTACACTCCCAGCCCCTCCCACTCCCTAACTATGGCTGCTGCACTTACCTTGAATAATGTTTTCAGGTAAAGTGCAACAACTGCTTGTCTGAACTTCTATTTAGGTACAAGCATTAATGGCAGCCTGTATGAGCTACAAGACACTTGAGTCCCTAGCTTTGACACAGAGGTCTTACAGTGCTTGGAACTCGAGCGATCATAGTAGAACTGCATGCCACTTATAAGGTTTTTTATTTTGTTACTGAAATGGGCTTTACTGATTTCTTAAACTGAAAGTATTAGTAAAAATGAAGCTTCTATGATAAGTAACATAAATACTAAATATTTCAATTTAAGTAACTGGGACCAAGTTTAATATACATCAGGAGGGAAGGACTGAAATCTCGACTTTAGAAACTGAATTTTTGTTTTTTGTTAATGTCTTTTCTTTATTGTAGGGGATATGAATGCATTTTATTGGTGTGATTGATTTGTTAGTCCATGTGATCAAACAATTTATACTTTTTCTTTGCTTGTTATTATAAAATAACATTAAAAAATGAATACTAATGTGTTGGGGTAGATACAATGAAAACTACAATATAATAAGCAACTTTTTACTTTTTTAGATGGCAAATATAGTACTGTAACCACTATTTCTAAACACTTTCACTGAAAACATACACTGTAACATTAGCGCCATATTTAAATAATCTTAATGTCAGATACATCAGTTTTCAGACTACGGTCAAAACTTTTGCACTCAGTTTGTGAAATCACCTCCTACGTGAGATATGAAAAAGTTTCTAGGCTTATGTTCATGAGGGTAAATCAAAGCATAAGAATGCAAATGCTCTAGGGCACCAGTATCAAGATATGATCATGTGCTTAATATGAGGAATACAGCATTTCAACTGCGGAAAATACTTAAAAACCTCCACTTTTAGGGTAGTCTGTGAGTATCATACAAGCCAAGCTTGTACCCTAAGGCAGATGTAACATTTACTGTCTAAAAGCTCTTTTTAAGTCAAGTGTAATTTTGTGCCTCTTTTAAGTGGCATCCTGGGAGTATTATATGATTAGTGATTTGTACGGGATGATACAGCAGGCAAACAGAATGTAAGATAACCAAACCCAGGACTACAAGATGAAGCCTGTTAGTAACTCAGAACTGTAATTCTTTGCATTAAACTGCCAGAAGATTAAAGCTGAACTGTAGATGAGCTTCATCCTGTAATATTTTACTTTATGAAGTAATACTGTGTGATACGTTTGCTGAAAATTTGGGTCACAGATGTTAAAACCACAACAGTCATGAGTATTTATCTAATAGTAGCCTCTTGACTTAACTGGTTTCACCACTGGCCTTTACATTTAAATTTTTGTTCATCATAACTGTTCCCTCATGACATTGCATAAATATAGCATATCAAATTCTAAAGCAAAGCTTTTTGTTTTCTGACAAATGCGTGCTCCCCCCACAAATAATGATACTTCCTAACAAGGCATTTGAAATGTTGAGGGGTAATAATGCCACTGTTGTCTTACTAATGGTGTCACTACTACATTTCTCTCTTCGTCTTACTTTGCCAGTTCGTTCAAACCTGTTTCAGTCATCTTACTCATTTAAAATGCAGAAGAACATTAATGCCAATTAATACTTCTTTAATGCGGAGCACCACAATCATGAATAAACATTATACGGCTTTCACTATGAGTGGGCAAAACTCGGCATGCCAAGGACTGGGATCCCTTAACTGCATTTTCCAAAACAGCAAAAAAAACCTCTACTTTTAAGTTTTTTTTTTTTTTTGCAGGGCAAAAGATTGTGACACCCCCCCCCCCAAATTTATATACACCAATTTCATGGTAGCACCAACTCGAAGAAGGGGAAAATTCCCCCAAAAGGGCATCACTGCTGGCAGAACTCACTGACAGCGATTTCCTTTGGAAGAACTCCAATCGTCAGGGGGTTGAACTTCAGGCAATTGATGCTGGAGAGTTCATTCTTCATCCACCCGCAGGTTACCTTATTACATGGAGTGGACAGACAGACAGATGAACTGAATCACCACTTTACTGCAAAAGTGCCTGGTTGCCAGCATACCTCTCAACATCTTAGCAGAAGAAATATGGACAAAGGCAAAAAAATAGAGACAGATTTTAAATATTGCTCTTGCAAAATTTGAAAGTTGTTAGAATAGTAGATTTTCCACTGGCATGCATTTTCTGAAGGATTAGATCAGTGACTTTAGTCCTCAATGATTTTCCAGAAAACCACAAATTTTATAAGGAATGGACCAAGAATATTAGGCAAAAATCTGGATATACTGTGAAAATCTGGATAGTTGAGAGGTATGCTTGCCGGCACTGCTTTATTTGTGAGAAGACTGCATCTCTTCTGGACTGCATGGTAGGGTTTGCCTGTACTATAGTATTACAAATCAAGTAGAGCATTAATCAAGCATAATGTAAGACATTTCCCTCCCATGGTATATTATGTAATAATAAAGTGCAACCCTGTCCAACAGCCACATATCTCCACATGCTCGTTCACCTTCAAACCTGTGACCCCATCCTATATAAAACTACTCTTAAACTTAAACCATGCTCTTCTTCAGCTGATGACATTCCAAGCAAATACCTAAAAATAGCAGCCAATAGCATTGCCTGTCCTGTCTCAATCCTTGTAATTAGGTCAGTCTAGGAATTCCACATTCCCTCTCTCTGGAAAAAGGCACACATTATCCTTCTGCATAAAGTTTGGAAATTCAACAGACAATAATTTTAGACCTATAGGAATCTTACAAACCGCAGTAATAGTAAAAAGAGTACCCACAATGGGAGACACGCTCCTGTAGCAAAATAGCAATAAATACATAAACTTTGAATCATAAACAGGAACTGTATCGGCAGTTTACCAGCTTCCACCACACTTAACTACGAGCAATATTATAGTCCATATAGTCCACGTCTGAAGAAGCCTGATGGTGAAAGCGCTTACTTTCTGTTCGAATAAAGAAGTTTTATTTAACATCATTGAGTTCTATGGACTATAATATTGCTCGTAGTTAAGTGTGGTGGAAGCTGGTAAACTGCAGATACAGTTCCTGTTTATGATTCAAAACTATAGGAATCTTATCTCCCCTCACCAAAATACTTGAAAAATGTATTCAAAAACAATTGTTAGACTATGTCCTGCAGGAAAAACTTCTATCTCCTACACAACATGGCTTCCATCCTTTCCATAGTACTAACATTGCCCCTCTAACCTACATAGATACTGTCAATAAAGCTAAAGATAACAGCAAACTACTCTCTTCCTTATTTCTAGACTTGTCTAAAGCCTTCAACACAGTTTGTCTCAGCAAACTTCTTCAAATGTCCCCACTAGGTTTTTCTCAGCCCACCTTTCTGTGGTTTAAAAACTACCTGTCCAATAGGTAACAGTCAGTAAAATGACACTCCAAGTTCTCTCCTTACCTCCCAGTCATAACCGGTGTACCACAAGGCTCTATCCTTGGTCCCTTCCTGTTTAACATTTTTACCAACACTCTCTATACATCCACACAACAGCCCACCCTAATACAATACACAGATGATCAACTCTCATTTTTACATTTCACAACATGGTACACCTCCAAAAAAATACAAAGGAAGCTTTAACAGCCACTGAAACATGGCTTCATAAGTCACAGCTCATGCTCAACCCAAAAAACACCAAACTACTACTTTTTCCCCCCAAATCCCTCTCTCATGAAAAAACAAAATTTAAAGTCCTCTGTCTTGATAATACAACCATTGAAGTCACTTCTCATAGCAAATTATTAGGGATGATAGTGGATGATAATCTTACATTCGATCTGCATATACAAAATTGCATAAGAAAAACTCATCAAAAACTAGGGATGCTTTACAAGGCCAATAGCTTTCTCACCGACGCAACTAAAACTGCACTTGCCACTACTTATCTCATCCCCACACTTCTTTATGGTGCTCCCATCCTTACTAGCCTGCAGGCTTCAGAAAAATTAAAACCTGAATGATGCTATAACAAAGTTGCTAAACTTGCAGCAAATATCCCTTTCAGAACCCACCACTGTATACACTGCACTGAAAAGCCTAAATCGGTTAGAATTGCCTCATCAGCTCACATATACACAGCTTCTAACCACCTATAAAATTGTCCAGCATCCATCTGCCTGTCCAACACTAAAACATATTCTACACAACTATGTTCCCAGCTGGTCATCAGATATATTGATTTTCTGGTGAATAACGGACCACGGAGGACTACAGCCAGTCAGTAATGCTAGATATTAGAGTTGTGCACTTCTTATTCTTTAGAATATGCATGTTGATGCAAAACCTGCTGCTTTGGTTAACTTTCTAAGCAAATTAAAACAGCATTTAAAAGCTGTCCCTGATTTTGGGGGGGGTTATCCTTCATTCATTTTGGCTTTGTCCCTAATTATTAAACAAAGAAGTTGATAGCTATGCACATAACAGAATAGTTCAGGAACTTAAAACTTAAGGAAACAGTGGAAAAAATAACCAGTCTCAAACCTACCAGTTTTAGAATAATGGCCCAGATACTTGAAAAAGGAAGAAAAATTATTAAAAAACAACAATGGAGTTAAATATGACCACGTAGCCACGTTACACCGAAGGTAAACAATCACTGTCTGATGAGCTACTAAAGAAAGGAGATTATATTATTTGAATGAAATGACTATAAGAAAGAGTAAGAGGAATAACACAGATGGATCAGTAGTGGAAATCCCACAAAACAGTGACTGTGTGGGGATTCAGTTCAAGAGGGTAAGGTGGTGCATCTATTATGGCAGAAAGAACATGTACTAAGTAAGGTACTAGAAGACACTAACAGCCATGAATAAAATTACCTTTCTAGAAAAAACAAATGTTGGCTTTCTGCAACCTAACAAGCCTTCTTACATATCAAATAATACCCTAAAATTCCACAAACCTTGGGATGTACTTTGTTCTGAAATCTAGATTACAAAATAATAAAACAATTAATATATAAATGTTTATTCAAGAAATAAAATAGCTTTCAATACAATACACATAAAGAACATATGTAAAACAGACTATGAAACAATAAAACTTAATGGAAAAAAAAGACTTGCTATCCAAAATAATAACAAAAAAGAATTTACAAAAAGACACATTTTAGTAGACTGCTGCAGCTCTGGACAAATCACAGAAGACAAAAACCAACAGGTCAAATCGTGAAGCAAAAAGAATCGGTTAACTACATGCTGAAAGTGAAGCTAATAGTACACATACACACAAATAATATTTATTTATTTATTTATTAATCTGAGGAGGCAAGCCTCCCCTGCAAATGCAGTAATATATTCTCATCCCAGGACTGCATTGCTTCAGGAAAATGACAGTATTTTGATGCACAGCAAAACAAAGGATTCTCTCCTCCTCAAGACTGTGTAAACCCAGATTGATAATCTAAAAGTGTGTTGGGGGTGGTATTTGTCCCTCCACTGTATAGAGAAATCCAGTCATGCGGCAATGTAGTGTTTGGTTTATCTCATTTACCATTCAATATTGTGTGTTTTTTGGTGTACACATTTTGGAATTCTGTTTCTTTTATGGAGAGATATGATAGTCTGATAAACACATCACTTCCCTCCTGCTTCTAGTAAAGCTAAGGGATGTCTAGTAGAAAATAGTTTTATTGTTGAAGAAAGCACTAGAGACTGGCCCTAAACTAACATTACTTCAAATGCCAAAACAATAATAAAAAGTAAAAAAAGTAGGATTTTCCTTGTTCATAATGGGATTGCTGTTATAAATCAAGAAAAGTATAAAATGAATCACTTGGAAAGAAGCTTACACTACTTCATAATGTGTAAATACAGTCACAGGGAAGTATTACAGCATTGTCTACCCTATATAATAGTCCCTTACAGGTATGTTATCTTAAATTTAGAAAATGCATCAAAATGTTGAACACCTTTTAGATGATGAGTGCAAATTTCAGTCACTTATTAAAACCTGTTATTATCTGCATCAGCTGACAAAAGATTAAAAACTATTCAAATAAAAAAGAAATATACTGTCATCACTTATTTATAGAATACATATTGCTGTACAATCCTCTTTCAGAAATATGCAAAAACTACAAATGTGCTTAAAGAAAGTATCTAGACTCATGAGTGTCTTCCCCAAAATGAACATCAGTGCCTCAGCCTGTAAAAATTAGGCACCATCCCAATACATTTCAAGCACTCTACTTAAACCACTGCCCTCTCCTGGCCAATCACATCCATGACATCTCATTGGTTCCTGTCACATCAAAACTGTTCTATACCAATATGGTAGAACCCATGCATTTTGTAAGATGGGCTCATTCCATCCCCTTACTTAAATATAACAAAACTACAGTCACACGACCATTGAAGAAAGGGGCAACTTTTGATGAAGTTTTCCTTTTGATAAGTTGGGACATGACATGGTCAGTTGACATATGAAACATTTAACAGAACCCTGTCTCGGCAGTCTTATTCTAACCATCCTTTATAGTACATTACTTATAAAGAACTTCAAAGGCCTTTGCAATTATGCTTTATAACTATGGAACCCTATTGTCATGTATCACAAGCCAGCAAACTCTCAGTAAATTCAAAGGTGCACTAAAATTTCACCTAGTTACCTTTGCAAAATGTAACTGCCACACATTTTGCATATATTCATTACTTCTCTACACAAATTAGTTATCATACCTGACCATACCTCTCAACTTATTAGTCTAAGATCTCTTTTCTTGTATTCCCAAACAAGAAGGTTTAGCAATATTTGAGGAGGTACTTTTTTACCTGTTCTCATTTACAACATGATCAAATCACTATAATATGTGAGATCATGGCCCTTATTCTTGAAAATAATTATATATTTTTTGAGGGGCAATATTTTCAGCAGGTAAAGGGTGTAGCCATGGGGGCTGCTTGTGCCCCCATTTATGCTAACCTTGTGTTGTTCGGTTGGGAAAGGGAACACATTTTCAAGAGTGAATATTTTTCAGAGATTCTTTCTTACAACAGGTTTTTGGATAACATTTTTATTTTATGGAATACTATACCTGCTTTATTGATTACCTGGACAATACCACCACCTTTTTTAAAATTTACCTTTAAATATCATGATAAGGAAATACACTACCTTGACACAAAAATAGTTAAGGGAAAAGAAGGTTTCCTTTCTCGGGTATATCGTAAAAAAACTTTCTGTAATAGTTATTTACACTACAACAGTCATCATCCATTGTTTCAGAAGAGGGGCATTATTAAAGGTCAAGCCATCAGGATAGCCAGGATGACTTCTCAAAGAAGATGTGATAAAGGAATTTGTATATTTGAAGGAAATGTTTTTAGACAGGGGTTATCCTGGTGAATTTATTGATGCTATCCTGAGTGAAGTTTTGGATGAATGGGGTAAAAAATATACTTCACTCCTAGGTAGGGGGTTAACTAAAACACCTCAGGTTGGCACAGCTGTAGATGGTGAGGCAAATGTTGATTTTCAACAAGCTTGCATTATCCAATACAGTCCTATACAACAGGGTTTAGAACATTTGTAACAAAAACTGAAGTATTTTTAAAACCAACGGTGAAGTTTATCAAGTTTTGGGTGAAAAACCCACTTTTTTAACTAAAATAGGACCTAATTTAAAATTGGTTTTCGAGAGGAAGATCAGCAATGGTGGAGCTAATAGGAACCTAAATGGAACTAGACCCTGTGGCAGATGTTCTTTCTGCCAATACATTTTACAAGGTACATCTATTACTATGGCTAACCAAAATGGCAATACTTTGTTTTTTAAGAAAGGTAGCTGTTTTTCTAGGAAACTAGTATATCTTGCAAAATGCAACACATGTATTGCATTTTATGTTGGAAAAACTGAGAGGCTTCTCAAATCCAGAATATATGAGCATTTATATGATGTAAAAAATAAGAGAGAAACTAATGCTCTGTTTAGACATAGTTTACATTGTGAAAGCTTTTCTGGTTTTAAGTTTTCCATTTTGGATGTTGTACAGATAGATTCTAGAGGGGGGACTGGCAAAATGCATTGTATAAAAGGAGCTGCTGTGGCAGTTAAGGTTGGCTGCAAATATACATCCTGGGTTGAACGACTACTTGACTATCCTGCCAGTTTTAAAAGAAAAAGCAGGACAAGTCTAAGCCCTTTTTCATTATACCATCATGAAAGTGAATCATATTGATCACATGTTTTTTGCTAATTTACTTTAAACATTAATATTTATGACCTATGCTAATTTATGTGTTTTTACTGGTTGTTTTTCTGCCAATCATGATTGTTTTAATATTATTTAACCTGTTTTTTTAAGAAAGTTCTTTGTTCTGATGAAGTCAACTGTGTTTGATGAAAGCGCTCAACTGATTTTATATAATAAACGGACTTGAGACTGACTACCAGGTGCTTATTTTTGGTTTACTTGGTCTTTTGTAAGCACTTTTACACCACTAATCTGGTTACAAAGGCTAGGATTCATAGACAGGTTCTGCACACCTGTGAAGGGGTACTGTATGAGCGGTTGGCTCTGTGAGGTGGCCCACAGCTAAGAAAGCATGCATTTGCATTGTCTTTGAATGGATGACACCAGGCACGTGGCCGCTAAAGGTCCTGAGTGGAGCTCATCTATGCATTATGCATCTATAAAACTCAGCCAAGGAAGAAGAAAAAAACCAAGTGGCCCAGTCCATCAGCCTGCAAATGACTAAACAAACTAAAGCAGAAACATAAGCAGTTTTATATGGGTGTTGGATCATAGCTGGGATGAAAGTTAGATATAACAAGAAAGTCCATTTTAGAATGGATGGTATAAAGAGTGATGGAGTCATGGAAAACACATTTAAGTTACAAACATATTGCTACAACATTCAGAACTCTGTCATTTAATGTTAAAGCCATACAAACTTCAGTATGAATATCCCAATAGTATAACTATTACAGCAATTATGTCACTAGGTTCATCTAGGAATTTCATTTAAATAAAAAGGAACGTTTAGAACTGCTAAAATATACCTAGGCAAAATAAGGCCCATTCTTATTAAGATGTGTCTGTATCCTGCTCATAATAAAAAAGACAAAATAATGTGTTGAAAGGGAATATACTAGAAAATCTGATCAAATATTGTTTATTCTCTCAAATGCAAAAAATAAATTCCACCTCTGGTTCTATTTATGTTCCCCTTTCCTGTCTGACGTCCAAAATGTTAAATCTGCAAAGTCTAGACATAGGTGAAATATGATTGTTACAGGAGTCTTAAATGTGGTTATGTGACAATAACATCATAGGTCCAAGAAAGGTCCTGTAAATATTCATAATGTACTAGATGGGAGCTTTTTGAAATGTTTAGCAATGCAGAAAGTCTCACTGGTATTTGTTGAACTAGGAATCTACAGAACTGACAATGTTCCTTCTCTGTTAAAGAAGCTGTGCAGTTTTAACATCCTGATGATATCATATTTCATGGAAGTTGGCATTTTGGGCTCGAAGGCTCATTTACCATCATTTGGTACTTTTTACAATTAGACTTACAAAACTGTCAGTTTGCTTTTTTCAGTGATGTATACCCTGAAATTGGTTTTAATTTTGCTTAAATTCAGATATACAAAAAAAAATTATAACGTAATCACAATAATGACCAGAAATTATATTTACAAATCACTGATTTAATTTCTGGTATTTCAGCTCATGAAAATGTAATTTCCTTTTCTTGATAAATGCAAATCAGTTTTCCTGATTATTATATGCTTTTTCTTTTACTACTACTTCTTTCTTTACTATGTTATTATCATAAGTTTAAAGAAAACCCATAGTTTGTTTGCGTCTTTCGGCTTTTCCCGGTTAGGGGTCGCCACAGCGGAACTCCGGTCCGCTAATGATTGGTAGTGGAATTTTTATGCACCGGGTTACCAGCCCTGATGCACAACCTTCAACGAACACAGAAGACGCTCTAGCTGAGAATCGAACGGGACAACTTCTTGCTATGAGGCAACAACGCTACCGCAAACCACCACCGCAGTATTAGGTGTAATAAAGAGCTTCATATTCTCTCTAAAATAACAATGATAACAGAGGAAAAACAGTTGCAAATGCATTATATCAAGTAATTATCTGCTTGCATATTTCTTTATAGCTTTTTTTCCCCTGACTTTAGATCTCACTGTTTGCACAGTAAAAGATAACAAACATCACCTCTGAGTTCCACTGAATTTCATCAGGCCATGTGTGCCACTTGCTGTTTATAAGTATTTTGATTTGTATATTTGAAAAGTATGCTGGGAAGAAGTAATCCATGATGTTGCAGTCCCAGTGGGAGCTTTTTGTGGAGTGCAGCTAAGACACGTAACAACTGTAAGGTTACAACATGTTTAATGTATTGGCATTGCATTTGTCTCTTAATGCTTCACTAATGAATTGTTATTTTGTATGCTGTGCAGTGAAGATTCCAGCCAAGGTGTATCATAGGATTTAGGATGGCTGGAACGCTTATAGACCCATTTACACATTGCCATTTAGGTCATTAGCAAGGCATTTACACAAACATTGTATGATTACAGACAAGAATCCAACAAATACACACACACACGCACACCTTTCAAAGAATATTTAGGAAAGATTTGTTAGGGGACCAAGGGTACACAGAGATTATTAGAAAGTCCAAAAAATGATACTGAGATTCTTGTATGAATCCATTACTCTTATTATCTGATAAATAGGATATTGCTAATACTTTTAATGCTTATTTTATAGTCAGTCATTAGAGCATCTGTTATTAAGGTACAAAGACAACAAGAAGAACAAGTTAGACTTAAATAATACAACTAAGTTAGGTCATATTAACTTGAAGAATAAGAAATAAAAATGAGCTGAATTAATGGAAACATGAAAGAAGAAGTGAGGCCAAATGACAGAATCGAACAGAAGAAATAT